>NC_133725.1:3656394-3718004 GCF_048934315.1 Petromyzon marinus | reverse complement strand
ATTCTCCCCACTCTCTCCCCATTTCTCCCCACTCTCTCCCCACTCTCTCCCCACTCTCTCCCCCACACTCTCCCCACTCTCTCCCACCCGCGGCCAGTTTGCGGAGCTGCCCAAGTGCTATGATGAGGTCCACTCCGAGTTCTCGCGCCAGGGCGCCCGCGTGCTGGCGCTCGGCTACCGTGAGCTCGGCTCACTCAACCACCGGCAGGTGAGCCCCCCCCCGCCCCCCCCCCCCCCCCCGCGGAGTGCAGGCGGTGCGACTGCAACAGCTCGGCGGGGAGGCGGAGGGGGAGGCCAAGGCCTATAAAAAACGAGCGGAGCGACGCGGTTTTCGGGATGTGCTGCCGTGTGGTGGTGGTGATGGTAGCAGTGGTGATGGTAGAGGTGGTGATGGTAGAGGTGATGGTGGCAGAGGTGGTGATGGTAGTGATGGTGGTGATGGTAGAGGTGGTGATGGCAAAGGTGATGGTGGTGGTGGTGGTGGTAGAGGTGGTGATCGTAGAGATGGTGATGGCAGAGGTGTTGATGGCAGAGGTGGTGATGGCAGAGGTGGTGATGGCAGAGGTGGTGATGGCAGAGGTGTTGATGGCAGAGGTGGTGATGGCGGAGGTGGTGATGGTGGTGATGGCAGAGGTGGTGATGGTAGAGGTGGTGATGGTAGAGGTGGTGATGGTGATGGTGGTAGAGGTGGTTATGGTGGTAGAAGTGGTGATGGTAGAGGTGGTGATGGTAGTGGTGGTGACGGTAGAGGTGGTGGTGGTAGAGGTGGTGGTGGTGGTGATGGTACAGGTGGTGATGGTGATGGTGGTAGAGGTGGTGGTGGTGGTGGTAGAAGTGGTGACGGTAGAGGTGGTGATGGTAGAGGTGGTGATGGTAGAGGTGGTGATGGTAGAGGTGGTGATGGTAGAGGTGGTGATGGTAGAGGTGGTGATGGTAGAGGTGGTGATGGTGGTGGTGGCAGAGGTGGTGATGGTGGTGGTGGTGGCAGAGGTGGTGATGGTGGTGGTGATGGTAGAGGTGGTGATGGCGGAGGTGGTGATGGCGGTGGTGGTAGAGGTGGTAATGGTGGTAGAGGTGGTGGTGGTAGAAGTGGTGACGGTAGAGGTGGTGATGGTAGAGGTGGTGATGGTAGAGGTGGTGATGGTGGTGGTGGCAGAGGTGGTGATGGCGGAGGTGGTAATGGCGGTGGTGGTAGAGGTGGTGATGGTGGTAGAGGTGGTGATGGTAGAGGTGGTGATGGTGGTGGTTATGGTGGGCGGAGGAGCGATGCTCACAACAACGAGCGGAGCGCCCGGGCAGCTAACATGCAGCAAGTTGGCACAGTAGGGGGCACAGGTGGTGCATCGGCCGGTCGTCTCAGTCAGTCGACCCTTGGCACCTGCTGGGTCTGCCCTGTGACCTCCTGGTGCACCTAGCCTGGCACAGTAGGCACAGATGGTGCATCGGCCGGTCGTCTCAGTCAGTCGACCCGTGGCACCTGCTGGGTCTGCCCTGTGACCTCCTGGTGCACCTAGCCTGGCACAGTAGGGGGCACAGGTGGTGCATCGGCCGGTCGTCTCAGTCAGTCGACCCGTGGCACCTGGGTCTGCCCTGTGACCTCCTGGTGCACCTAGCCTGGCACAGTAGGGGGGCACAGGTGGTGCATCGGCCGGTCGTCTCAGTCAGTCGACCCGTGGCACCTGCTGGGTCTGCCCCGTGACCACCTTCCGGCGGGCGTTCGACACTTCACGTGGCCTCAACGTGCACCTAGCCTGGCACAGGCGCCGTGGTGAGGTCACCGCCACTTAGTGGCGAATGGCGGTTGTTGTTGTTGATGGTGGTGATGGTTGGAGGCGGTGAAGGGTGATGGTGGTGGTTGTGGTCGTAGAGGCGATAACCGACGTTTCACTCCACTTACCGGGAAGAGGAATTGAGGTGCGGTTCCCGAATTTATTGCCCCAGGTTTCGTACCAACCGGTGTTTATACGCTTTCACACCCACACACACACATAGCTACCCACACACACACACATAGCTACACACACTTTAACCCACACGCACACACCTACTGCCAAATCCACACACACACACATAGCTACACACACTTTAACCCACACGCACACACCCACTGCCAAATCCACCCACACACACGTAGCTACCCACACTTTAACCCACACACACACACATAGCTACACACACTTTAACCCACACACACACATAGCTACACACACTTTAACCCACACACACATAGCTACACACACTTTAACCCACACGCACACACCCACTGCCAAATCCACACACACACACACGTAGCTACCCACACTCTAGCCCACACGCACACAGCCACTGCCAAATCCACACACACACACACAAGTGTACCTACCCACCCTGGGTAAAATATATATGTGAAAATTATCGTAATAATCGCGAGCGGTTTGAATTTGGCGAACGATTGGGATGCGCTTTATCCGTTCGTGCATTACTCTCTCTCCCTCTCTCTCTCTCCCACACTCTCCGCACGTGTGTTTGTGTGCGTGCGTGTGCAATCGTGTGTGTGCGTGCGTGTGTGTGTTTGCGTGCGTGTGCGTGCGTGCGTGTGCGTGCGTGTGTGTGTTTGCGTGTGTTTGCGTGCGTGTGCGTGCGTGCGTGTGCGTGCGTGTGTGTGTTTGCGTGCGTGTGCGTGCGTGTGCGTGCGTGTGTGCGTGCGTGTGTTTGCGTGTGTTTGCGTGCGTGTGTGTGTGTGTGTGCGTGTGTGTGCGTGCGTGTGCGTGCGTGTGTGTGTTTGCGTGCGTGTGCGTGCGTGTGTGCGTGCGTGCGTGTGTGTGTTTGCGTGCGTGTGCGTGCGTGTGTGTGTGTGTTTGCGTGCGTGTGCGTGCGTGCAGGTCCGTGAGCTGAGCCGGGAGGAGGTGGAGAAGAACCTGAAGTTTGCGGGGTTCGTTGTCGTCTCCTGCCCGCTGAAAAGCGACTCAAGATCCGTCATCAGGGAAATCCAGCAGGCGTCACACCGGGTGGGCGGGGCGTGGGGTGGGCGGGGCGTGGGGTGGGCGGGGCGTGGGGTGGGCGGGGCACGCGCTGGGGACCCCGGGGGAAGAGGGGGGAGGGGCGCACATAAGCCGTGCCACTTTTGATTTAAAGCTTTCGTGACTGCAGTAATTCATATTCTTAGTTTTTTCGGTAAAGTCACGTTGAAGAGAAACAACAAAATAACAAAATATATATAAAACAATAAAAAATTCTCACGACGTTTCGACCATAACTCAAACGGTCATCATGATGATGACCGTCATCATGATGACCGTTTGAGTTATGGTCGAAACGTCGTGATAATTTTTTATTGTTTTATATATATTTTGTTATTTTGTTGTTTCTCTTCAACGTGACTTTACCGTGCCACTTTGTTTCACTTGAGCCGTTGACCTCCGTTGAATTCGCATGAGCCATTGACCTCGGTTCACACGGCTTCAATTCACATGAACCATGACCTGTAGTAGTAGCTGCTACACACACATGTAGTAGTAGCTACTGCACCACATGTGGTGTAGTAGCTACTACTACATGTGGTGTAGTAGCTACTACACTACATGTGTAGCAGTAGCTACTACACTACATGTGTTGTAGTAGCTACTACTACACTACATGTGTAGCAGTAGCTACTACTACACTACATGTGTAGCAGTAGCTACTACACTACATGTGTTGTAGTAGCTACTACTACACTACATGTGTAGCAGTAGCTACTACTACACTACATGTGTAGCAGTAGCTACTACACTACATGTGTTGTAGTAGCTACTACACTACATGTGTAGTAGTAGCTACTACTACATGTGTAGTAGTAGTGTAGTAGTAGCTACTACTACTACATAGCTACTACTACATGTGTAGTGGCTACTACTACATATGTAGTAGCTACTACTACTACATAGCTACTACCACACGTGTAGTAGCTACTACTACATGTAGTAGCTACTACTACATGTAGTAGTAGCTACTACACATGTAGTAGTAGCTACTACACATATGTAGTAGTAGCTATGTAGTAGTAGTAGCTACACATGTAGTAGTAGCTACTTTGAAAGTGTGGGGCCCGTAGCTACTACTACACGTGTAGTAACTACTACTACTACACGTGTAGTAGCTACTACTACTAAATGTGTCTACTACATAGCTAAATGTGTAGTAGTAGCTATGGGCCCCGCACTTTCAAGCTATCAATTCCGGTTCAGTGATTCTGCACTTGCTCTATCACTATAGTACTACACCACCTTAGACTTTTACGAACGACTGGGTGTTTACGGTGAGCGATTTGTCGTACTATCTGGCTGTGTAGCAAATGAAAAAATAATATAATGACTTCACTGAGCAAGTAAAAAATGCGTGTGTTTGAATATTTACGTCTTTTTATTTACGTAGGGCCCCCTGCATAACATATACTACAGACCCCCGCACTTAGCTTCATCCGTCACTGGGTGCACGGCTGCAGTTATGGTCAAGAACCGCCGCTCCAGAGCTAGACGCATGGCAATCCTCACCCCCCGCTGCCTCACCCCCCCTCCCCTCCGTGGTCACGACGCCCAAAGGTGGTGATGATCACGGGCGACAACCCTCTCACCGCCTGCCACGTCGCCTCCGAGCTGAACTTCACACGTCGAGACAAAACCCTCGTCTTGCGCGGTCCTCAGGACGCAGGTAAAATCTTTCGCGGGGGTGGGCCGGGTGGTGGTGGTGGTGGGTTGGTGTCGTCCGGGAGACACACGGCGGGCACGGGAACTTGATCGACTGATCGTTTTTTGCCGGGTGCGAGGGGGCACGCCGAGCTGCTACTGCCTACGTAGCTCGCTTTCGGAAGGGGTACGCGGCTATCGCAAGTTTTTAGCGGAATGCAGCGGGGTCGCCGGCGTCGCGTGGAAAGTCCTGGCGGCCGAATAGTCTTGAAACGCCCGGCGGCGGCGGCGTTGATTTCCAAACGTGGGGTGTGAAAAAAACGGTGGGTCCGGAGGAAAATCCACGCGACCACGGGTAGAGAGAGAGAGAGAGAGACACGCAAACTCCAAATATACAGCAGCAGGCATCGTCAGGGTCGGGATCGAACCCACGACCTTCTGTACACCAGGCGAGGTAGTTAACATCTCCTAGCCACTGTGATGATGATGAGAGAGAGAGACACAGACTCCAAATATACAGCAGGCATTGTCAGGGTCGGGATCAAACCCACACCCTCCTGTACACCAGGCGAGGTAGTTAACATCTCCTAGCCACCGTGATGATGATGACAGAGAGAGAGAGACACGCAAACTCCAAATATACAGCAGCAGGCTTTAGGGTCGGGATCAAACACGCGACCTCCTGTACACCAGGCGAGGTAATCAACATCTCCTAGCCACCGTGATGATGATGAGAGAGAGAGAGAGAGAGACACGCAGACTCCAAATCTACAGCAGCAGGCATCGTCAGGGTCGGGATCGAACCCACGACCTGCGTACCAGGCAAGGTAGTCAACATCTCATAGCCAATCTTGATTGGAAGCTTTCGTGACTGCAGGAATCCATGCTCTTTGGTTCTTTCGGTAAAGCCACGTGGGTATAAAAATAAAAATCACGACGTTTTGATCGCAACGCAAGCGGTCGTCCTTGTGTTAAGATCCAAACGTCGCGTATACTTTGATAGTTTTGTTTTATTTTTCTACCTACGTGACTTTTCCGAAAGAGGCAAAGAGTATCTCCTAGCCCCACCGCGACCTCCACTCTTGACCTCTTCATCAGCGGCAGCCGGGGGCCAGCGATCTCAGCCGGGTCCTCCGGTGTTCCCCCTCCGCATTTAAGAATCAACGTCACTCGTTGAGCGTATTTGGCTACTCTAATTTCCACGCGATGATCACGATAAACCACTTCGTTCAGCCATCCACGTGACCGCGGAGACCTAGAGAGAGAGAGACAGAGAGACACACGCACGCAAACTCCAAATGTACGACGGGCGCCGGGGGCAGTCGCGATCGGACCCCACGACCTCCAGCGTGCCCGGCGAGCCAGTCAACATCTCCCAGCCGCCGCGTGACCTCTCCTCTCGACCCCTTGATCCGCGGCCAGCCGGAGGCACGGAGGCCAAGCCCTGGCGGTGGGAGTCGACAGACGGCGCCGTGGCGCTGCCGGAGGTCCCGGACGGCACGGATGACTTTGTGGGGACGTACGACCTGTGCGTGACGGGGGAGGGGCTCGCCAGGCTGGGCTCGGAGCACGCGGCTCTGCTGCGGAGGCTGCTGCCCCACGTGAGGGTGTATGCCAGGGTGGCCCCCAAGCAGAAGGTGAGATGGGAGTTCACGTTCGCGCGTGTCCGCGTAGTAAAACAAAAAGTAGTGGGGGAGCGGTGGCGCAGCGGTTAGCACCGCTCTGCGCTTCGATCCCCGCCCGCGGCCAACACCCAGTGACGATTATCTGAACCGGTCCCAGGCCTCCCCTGGGTCGACTCGGCCTCAAATGAGTACCCGGTGCGGTGAGTAAATATTGCCATTGGGGGAGACAGAGGCGGCCGGGCGTGGTGCTGGCCACCCACCTAGTCGTGTGCCGTGCCGGCCTTCGTAGGTGCCGCTCGCTAACAGCACTTGCCCCCAAACAGTCCGTTAAGGCTACCCGGGGGATCTTTGTCTTTGCTGTATAAAAAGTATAATTTAAAAAAAAGTAACGTAAAAACAATAATAGTTCGAATGTATTTCTCAAAAGTCATAAAATAAAATGTAGCGAATAAGTAACAAGAAATATTAATAATAATAATACATTTTATTTGTGAGCGCTTTTCTGAATGCTCAAAGACACTTTACGTAAAATCATGAAAGCAGCAAAAACAACATCAAATGGTAAAAACACTAAAGACGCATCAAACTTAGCTAAACATTAAAAGCAATTTTAAAAAGTTGAGTTTTAGTCAATGATTTGAACGCTGGAAGCTCGGTGCAGTCACGGATTTGTTTTGGGAGAGAGTTCCAAAGTGAGGGGGCAGCTCACTTTTATGAAAAATGATAATTACGAAATCAAATGTATTTAAAAAAATGTTTCTCTTAAACTAAAAATTACAATCACAATCAAAATAACAACCAATAATAATAACACACTTACACGAAAAACAAAGATGACAAATGCTGGTAGCACTAACGCTCCCGTTACCACGTGTGACCCCAGCGTTAGTGGTACGTTAGTGGTAACACTAACGCGTGTCTGCCTGCGTGTCTATCTACGTGTCCCCGTGTGCGTGTCTGCGTCTGCCTGCCTGCGTGTCTGTCTGCGTGTGTCTGTCTGCGTGTGTGTCTGTCTGCGTGTCCCCGTGTGTCTGTCTGTGCGTGTGTCTGTCTGCGTGTGTGTCTGTCTGCGTGTGTGTCTGCCTGCGTGTGTCTGTCTGTGTGTGTGTCTGTCTGCGTGTGTCTGCCTGCGTGTGCCCGTGTGTCTGTCTGTGTGTGTGTCTGTCTGCGTGTGTGTCTGTCTGCGTGTGCCCGTGTGTCTGTCTGTGTGTGTGTCTGTCTGCGTGTGTGTCTGTCTGCGTGTGCCCGTGTGTCTGTCTGTGTGTGTGTCTGTCTGTGTGTGTCTGTCTGCGTGTGTGTCTGTCTGTCTGCGTGTGTGTCTGCCTGCGTGTGTGTCTGCCTGCCTGCGCCCGTGTCCGCCTTGCATCTCTGTCGTCCTCTCCACGCGCGTCACCCAGGAATCCGTGATCACCAGTCTCAAGAGCCTGGGCTACGTGACGCTCATGTGCGGGGACGGGACGAATGATGTGGGAGCGTTGAAGCACGCCGATGTCGGTGAGCGATGCCCACGTGCCTGCGAAGTGCAATGCCAAGTCGCGTGGGTGGCAAACTGGGTCTGGCGGTCGCCCTGGTTCATGCCGCGGTGTTGCGTGCCAGCCGTAGCGATGCTAAACGTGAGCGACAAAGTATTTTTTAAAATTTATTTTGCCAGGTGTCAGGCCCCAGTGAGCTACGTAGATCTTTATCTTCAGAAGCAACCCTGGCCATCACAAATGATAGCCCAACGAAGTGGTTCGTCGTTGTCGTCGTCATTGTCGTCGTCGTTATCGTCGTCATCATCGTCGTCGTCGTTATCGTCATCATCGTCATCATCGTCATCATCGTCGTTGTTGTGTGGAAATTTATTGCAGCCCGGGTACTCTTAAAGACGTGACGTCGATTCTAAATGCGGAGGGAAAAACCGGAGGACCCGGGGAAAAATCCATATGACCACGGGGAGAGAGAGAGAGACACGCACACTCCAAATATACAGCAGCAGACGTAAGGGTTCGGGGATCAAACCCACGACCTCCTGTATATCAGGCGAGGTAGTCAACATCTCCTAGCCATCGTAATGATGATGATGAGAGAGAGAGACACGCAAACTCCAAATATACAGCAGCAGGCATCAGGGTCGGGATCGAACCCACGACCTCCTGCACACCAGGCGAGGTAGTTAACATCTCATAGCCACCATGATGATGATGAGAGAGAGACGCAAACTCCAAATATACAGCAGCAGGAGCCAGGGTTGTGATCGAACCCACGACCTCCTGTACACCAGGCGAGATAGTTAACATCTCCTAGCCACCGTGATAATGATGATGATGAGAGAGAGAGACACGCAGACTCCAAATATACAGCAGCAGGTGTCAGGGTCGGGATCGAACCCACGACCTCCTGCACACCAGGCAGGAGGTCGAGGGACTTTTAAACTTAACCGCACCGCCCGCAGGTGTGGCGCTGTTGGCCAACGCCCCGGAACGAATGCCGGAGAGGAGACCGAAGAGAGGCCGGGATGGAGAAATCGTCGACGCTAAACACTCCTTGGCAAACAGCGCCGGATCACTCACGCCGCCATCATCATCATCGGCGGCGGCGGCGGCGGTCTCCGCCAACACCGGACCGGCTATCGCGAAGACCCAAACCGGCCGCTCGGCAAAACACCGGGGGAACTTTGCCCAGAAGAGGGAAGATCAGCTGGCGTCGCAGAAGGTGACGTGAGGATTGTTTATCGGTGTTATCGGGGATTGGCCAGATGTTGGCTACCTCGCCTGGTGTGCAGGAGGTTCGTGGGTTCGATCCCAGACCCTGACGCCTGCTGCTGCTGCTGTTTATTTGGAGTTTGCGGTGTCTCTCTCTCTCTCTCTCATCATCATCACGGTGGCTATGAGATGTTAACTACCTCGCCTGGTGTGCAGGAGGTCGTGGGTTCGATCACGAACCTTACGCCCGCTGCTGTATATTTTGGAATTTGCGGCGTCTCTCTCTCTCTCTCTCGCCACGTGTTTGGTGCATATTTGACCGCCGTTATAAATTTCCACGCGACGACGATGATGATGATGGTGATGGTGATGAGCCTCTTCGCTCTCATTACGTGTGGCCAGGTCGCTTCTGATATACATATATAAAAAAAAACGATCTCTACACCACACCGATGGCCCTTACCTGCTAAAATAAACCGGGTGGTTCGGCTCACAGTTTAAGGTCTACCGTATTTTCCCGCATCTAGCCCGCACACGCATATAATAATGTAACCCGCAGACGCGTATGCCCCGCAAAAATAGCGTCTTGTGTAAAACTAATTTCAGATAGCCCGCACCTCCATATACCCGCCAGGGTGTTGTTTTGTTTGCAAAAAGTGGTTTGCCCCGCGGGTTATATGCGGGAAAATACGGTAATCGGACCGGCGACTTTGTCTTCATGCCAGATTGTGGGGAGCGGTGGTGCAGGGGTTAGCGCCACGCTGCGCTACGAACCCGGCTATGACCCGAGTTCGAGTCCCGCTCGCGGCCAAACAACTCTTACCTGACCCGGTCCTGTGCCTCCCCTAGGTCCACTCGGCCTCAAATGAGTACCTGGAGCAGTGTGTAAACATTGCCGCAAAGGGAGACAAAGGCGGCCGGGCGTGGGTGCCGGCCACCCCCTGTTTGTGCCGTTTCCGGCCTTCTGAAGTAGCTGCTCGCCAACAGCACTTGCCCCTCAACAGTGTCACAGGCTACACGGGGGATCTTTATCTTGTGCTTGTTTTTGCAGGAGCGTCTCAATCAGCTGTTGCGGGAGCTGGACGAGGAGCAGCACCAGGTGGTGAAGCTGGGAGACGCGAGCATAGCAGCCCCCTTCACCTCCAAACTCTCCTCCATCCAGTGCAGTGAGCGTCTCTGTGTCTCTGTCTCTGTCTGTGTCTGTCTCTCTCTGTGTCTGTGTCTGTCTGTGTCTGTGTCTCCGTCTGTGTCTCTGTCTCTGTCTGTGTCTCTGTCTGTGTCTGTGTCTCTGTCTCTCTCTGTGTCTCTGTCTGTGTCTGTGTCTATCTGTGTCTCTCTCTCTCTGTGTCTCTGTGTCTCTGTCTGTGTCTCTGTCTGTCTGTGTCTCTGTCTGTGTCTGTGTCTCTGTCTGTGTCTCTCTCTGTTTCTCTCTCTCTGTCTCTCTTTCTCTCTCTCTGTCTGTCTGTCTCTCTCTCTCTGTGTCTCTGTCTGTGTCTGTGTCTCTGTGTCTCTCTCTCTGTCTCTCTCTCTGTCTGTCTCTCTGTCTGTCTCTCTCTGTGTCTCTGTGTCTCTCTCTCTGCATCTGTCTCTCTCTCTGTCTCTCTCTGTGTCTCTCTCTCTCTGTATCTCTCTCTGTGTCTCTCTCTCTGTGTCTCTGTCTCTCTCTGTCTGTCTCTCTTTGTGTCTCTGTCTGTGTTTCTCTCTCTGTGTGTCTCTCTCTGTGTCTCTGTCTCTCTCTGTGTCTCTGTCTGTGTCTCTGTCTCTCTCTGTCTCTGTCTGTGTCTCTCTCTCTGTGTCTCTGTCTGTGTCTCTCTCTCTGTGTCTCTGTCTCTCTCTCTGTGTCTCTGTCTCTCTCTCTCTCTGTGTCTCTGTCTCTCTGTGTCTCTGTCTCTCTCTCTGTCTGTCTCTCTGTCTCTCTCTGTGTGTCTCTCTCTCTGTGTCTCTGTCTGTGTCTCTGTCTGTGTCTCCCTCTCTGTGTGTCTCTTTCTCTCTGTGTCTCTGTCTGTGTGTCTCTCTCTCTCTCTGTCTCTCTCTGTGTCTCTCTGTGTCTCTCTCTCTCTGTGTCTCTGTCTCTCTCTCTGTGTCTCTCTCTCTGTGTCTCTCTCTCTGTATCTCTCTCTGTGTCTATCTCTCTGTGTCTCTGTCTCTCTCTGTCTGTCTCTCTTTGTGTCTCTGTCTGTGTGTCTCTCTCTGTGTCTCTGTCTCTCTCTGTGTCTCTGTGTCTCTCTCTCTGTGTCTCTGTCTCTCTCTGTCTGTCTCTGTGTCTCTCTCTGTGTTTCTGTCTGTGTCTCTGTCTGTGTCTCTGTCTGTATCTCTGTCTGTGTCTCTCTCTCTGTGTCTCTGTCTCTGTCTCTCTCTCTGTCTGTCTCTGTGTCTCTCTCTCTGTCTCTGTCCGTGTCTCTCTCTGTGTCTCTCTCTCTGTGTCTCTCTCTCTCTCTCTCTGTCTCTCTCTCTGTCTGTCTGTCTGTCTCTCTCTCTGTGTCTCTGTCTGTGTCTGTGTCTCTGTGTCTCTCTCTGTGTCTCTCTCTGTCTCTCTCTGTCTGTCTCTCTTTGTGTCTCTGTGTTTCTCTCTCTGTGTGTCTCTCTCTGTGTCTCTGTCTCTCTCTGTGTCTCTGTCTGTGTCTCTGTCTCTCTCTTTGTCTCTGTCTCTCTCTGTCTCTGTCTGTGTCTCTCTCTCTGTGTCTCTGTCTGTGTCTCTCTCTGTGTCTCTCTCTGTGTCTCTCTGTGTCTCTCTCTCTCTGTGTCTCTGTCTCTCTCTCTGTGTCTCTCTCTGTGTCTTTCTCTCTGTGTCTCTGTCTGTGTCTCTGTCTGTGTCTATCTCTCTGTGTCTCTGTCTGTGTCTCTCTCTTTGCGTCTCTGTCTCTCTCTGTCTGTCTCTGTGTCTCTCTCTCTCTCTGTGTTTCTGTCTGTGTCTCTGTCTGTGTCTCTGTCTGTGTCTCTGTCTGTGTCTCTGTCTGTGTCTCTCTCTCTGTGTCTCTCTCTCTCTGTCTGTCTCTGTGTCTCTCTCTGTGTCTCTGTCTGTGTCTCTCTCTGTGTCTCTATCTGTGTCTCTGTCTGTGTTTCTCTCTCTGTGTCTCTGTCTCTCTCTCTGTCTCTCTCTCTGTCTGTCTGTCTCTCTCTGTGTCTCTGTCTGTGTCTCTGTGTCTCTGTGTCTCTCTGTCTCTCTCTCTGTCTGTCTGTCTCTCTCTGTGTCTCTGTCTGTGTCTCTGTGTCTCTCTCTCTGCGTCTGTCTCTCTCTCTGTCTCTCTCTGTATCTCTCTCTGTGTCTCTCTCTGTGTCTCTGTCTCTCTTTGTGTCTCTGTCTGTGTGTCTCTCTCTGTGTGTCTCTCTCTGTGTCTCTGTCTCTCTCTGTGTCTCTGTCTGTGTCTCTGTCTCTCTCTGTGTCTCTGTCTGTGTCTCTCTCTTTGTCTCTGTCTCTCTCTGTCTGTGTCTCTCTCTCTCTCTGTGTCTCTGTCTGTGTCTCTCTCTGTGTCTTTCTCTCTGTGTCTCTGTCTCTCTCTCTGTGTCTCTGTCTCTCTGTGTCTCTGTCTCTCTCTCTGTCTGTATCTCTGTCTCTCTCTCTGTCTCTCTCTCTGTGTCTCTGTCTCTCTCTGTGTCTCTGTCTGTGTCTCTGTCTCTCTCTCTGTGTGTCTCTCTCTCTGTGTCTCTGTCTGTGTGTCTCTCTCTCTGTGTCTCTCTCTGTGTCTCTCTGTGTCTCTCTCTCTGTGTCTCTGTCTCTCTCTGTGTCTCTCTCTCTGTGTCTTTCTCTCTGTGTCTCTGTCTGTGTCTCTGTCTGTCTCTCTCTCTCTCTGTCTCTGTCTGTGTCTCTCTCTCTGTGTCTCTGTCTCTCTCTCTCTCTGTCTGTCTCTGTGTCTCTCTCTCTCTGTGTCTCTGTCTGTGTCTCTCTCTGTGTCTCTATCTGTGTCTCTGTCTGTGTCTCTGTGTTTCTCTCTCTGTGTCTCTGTCTCTCTCTCTCTGTCTGTCTCTCTGTCTCTCTTTGTGTCTCTGTCTGTGTCTCTCTCTCTGTGTGTCTCTCTCTGTGTCTCTCTGTGTCTCTGTCTCTGTTTGTGTCTCTGTCTGTGTTTCTCTCTCTGTGTGTCTCTCTCTGTGTCTCTGTCTGTGTCTCTGTCTCTCTCTTTGTCTCTGTCTCTCTCTGTCTCTGTCTGTGTCTCTCTCTCTGTGTCTCTGTCTGTGTCTCTCTCTGTGTCTCTCTCTGTGTCTCTGTCTCTCTCTCTGTGTCTCTGTCTCTCTGTGTCTCTGTCTCTCTCTCTCTGTCTGTCTCTCTGTCTCTCTCTGTGTCTCTGTCTCTCTCTGTGTCTCTGTCTGTGTCTCTCTCTCTCTCTGTGTCTCTCTCTCTGTGTCTCTGTCTGTGTGTCTCTCTCTCTGTGTCTCTCTCTGTGTCTCTCTGTGTCTCTGTCTCTCTCTGTGTCTCTCTCTCTGTGTCCTTCTCTCTGTGTCTCTGTCTGTGTGTCTCTCTCTGTGTGTCTCTCTCTGTGTCTCTGTGTATCTCTCTCTGTGTCTCTGTCTCTCTCTGTCTGTCTCTGTGTCTCTCTCTCTCTGTGTTTCTGTCTGTGTCTCTGTCTGTGTCTCTGTCTGTGTCTCTGTCTGTGTCTCTCTCTCTGTGTCTGTCTCTGTGTGTCTCTCTCTCTGTGTCTCTGTCTGCGTCTCTCTCTGTGTCTCTATCTGTGTCTCTGTCTGTGTCTCTGTCTGTGTCTCTCTCTCTCTGTGTCTCTGTCTCTCTCTCTCTCTCTGTCTGTCTCTCTGTCTCTCTTTGTGTCTCTGTCTGTGTCTCTATCTCTGTGTGTGTCTCTCTGTGTCTCTGTCTCTCTCTGTGTCTCTGTCTGTGTCTCTCTCTGTGTCTCTCTCTCTGTGTCTCTGTTTCTCTCTGTGTCTCTGTTTATCTCTGTGTCTCTGTCTGTGTCTCTCTGTGTCTCTGTCTCTCTCTCTGTGTCTCTGTCTGCCTCTCTGTCTCTCTCTCTCTCTGTGTCTCTCTGTCTCCCTCTAATAAAAGTTGTTTAAAAGTCAAAAGTCAAAGTCTGTCTCTCTCTCTGTGGCTCTGTCTACCTCTCTGTCTCTATCTCTGTATCTCTGTGTCTGTGTCTCTCTCTGCCTCTCTGCCCGTTTCTCTGTCTCTCTCTCTCTCTGTGTCTCTGTCTCTCTCTCTCTGTGTGTCTCTCTCTGTCTCTCTCTGTGTCTCTCTCTCTGTCTCTGTGTCTCTCTCGCTCTCTGCCTCTCTCTGTCTCTCTCTCTCTCTGTCTCTCTCTCTGTGTCTCTGTCTCTCTCAGTATCTCTGTCTCTCTCCCTCTGTCCTTCTCTCTCAGTATCTCTGTCTCTCTCTCTGTTTCTCTCTGTCTCTCTCTGTATATCTCTGTCTCTCTTTCTCTGTCTCTCTCTCTGTTTCTCTGTCTCTGTTTCTCTCTCTGTATCTCTCTGTTTCTCTGTACTGTCTCTCTGTCTTTCTGTCTCTCTCTGTCTCTCTGTCTTGTCTGCCCTGTCTGTACATCTGCCCGTCTTGTACATCATCCATCCGCCCGTCCATTTGTCTCGTCTGCCCCGTCTGTCTGTCCAAACTGTCCGCCTGTCCGTCTGCATTGTCTCATTGTCTGCCCCGTCTGTCCGACCGTCCGCCCGTCCACCCCGTCCACCCGCTCCGTCTGCCTTCGTCTGTACATCTGCACGTTCGTACGTCACCCGTCCATCTGTCCGTCCGCTTGTCTGCCCGCCCCTTGCGCGCGTGAAGTCTGCCACGTGATCAAGCAGGGCCGCTGTACGCTCGTCACGACGCTGCAGATGTTCAAGATCCTGGCGCTGAACGCGCTGATCCTCGCCTACGGGCAGAGCGTCCTCTACCTCGAGGGAGTGAAGTTCAGCGACTCGCAGGCCACCCTGCAGGGCCTCCTCCTGGCCGGGTGCTTCCTCTTCATCTCGCGCTCCAAGGTGATTCCCCGTCCACGCTCCGCCCCCCCCGTCTCTTGGAAACGTCCGTCCGCCTGTCTGCCCATTTTGTCCGTGTGCTTGTCTTTCCCGCCTGTCCACATTTTGTACGTCCGATTGGCTGCCCATCTATCCGCCCGTCTGCCTGTCTGTCCGTCTGTCCACGTGTCCATCTGTCTGCTTGGCCACGATGCTTTTTTAATGATTTTTTTTAAAAAAAATTATAAAACGAGCTTTACTCTACCAGGCTTCGCCCGAGACTTGGATTCTTGTCTCGGATTAATACACGGCCGACGCGGAGGGTTGGGTGGGGGGGGGGTGGGGGGGGGGGGTGCGTGACGTCAGCAGGCACCCTGCGTGACGTTGCCGCACGCGGGTGACATCACAGATGCGACGTCACCGCTCACTTTCCGTGCAAAATATCTCCATTATTGTGCCACCCACCCCCCCCCCCAAAAAAATACAAAAGTCTATTTTTATACTTTTTGCATTGTGTACAGTCTGGAAGCTACCCACATGCCAAATTTCAAGTTTGTTGCATATTGGGAAGTATGCTAAACATTTCGAACAGACACACACATTCGCACATTATAGCAATAGGTTTTACCCTTTTAACTGGCACAAAAAAACTGACACCGTTATTCAAGGCATCGTGTCTGCAATAACCGCAACACCAAGCAGTCAAAATGCAAACAAAAAAAGACAACTCTGATAATAATATTGGCACTGTCCTTGAATTCACACATTGTTTATTATTAAAAACGTCCAAACCATGAAGGTCTATTATCATGTATTATTGTTTTTTTTTCCATTTTTTCCATTCACCACTTTCCAACCCCTCGCTGGACCCCCGTTTGACCGCGACGCATTTCACCCCCACCCCCCACCCCCCACCCACCCCTCCCACGTTTTGCATCCAGCCGTTGAAGACGCTGTCGGGCGAGCGGCCTCTGCCCAACATCTTCAACGTGTACACGGTGGCCACGGTTCTAGCCCAGTTCGCGGTGCACTTCTGCAGCCTCGTCTTCCTCTACCGGCAGGCGGGCACGCTCATCCCTCCCAGGTACGTCTCTCCCTCCCTCTCTCTCTCTCACCTCGCTCTCGCTCGCTCGCTCGCTGTGACGCGGCGGTGGTGGTGGTGGTGGCAGCGGTGGAGAGTCGACGGCTCGGTCCCCTCCGCCTGGGCTCGCTTACGGCCGCGGCGAATCTGCGGCTCCCCTTCGGCAGGTGCCGCCCCTGTGCGTCCGCCTGTCTGTCCGTCAGTCTTGTGGGGAGCGGTAGCGTAGTGGTTGGCGCGCTGCGCCACCCGAGTTTCCACCATCGGTGGCGATTTTCTGAACCGGTCCTGGGCCTCCCCTGCGTCGGTCTCGGCCTCAAGTGAGTACCCGGTGCGGTGTGTAAAACATCGCCACCGGGGGGAGACAAAGGCGGTCGGGCGTGGTGCTGTGCCGCCTTCCATAGGTGCCGCTACTCGCTAACAGCACTTGCCCCGACAGTCTGTTCAAAAGGTTGTGCGGTGGCTAGGAGATGTTAACTACCTCGCCTGGTGTACAGGAGGTTGTGTGTTTGATCCTGACCCTGACGCCTGCCGCTGCTGTATATTTGGAGTCTACACCGCCTGTATATTTGGAGTTTTCACCGCCTGTATATTGGGAGTTTGCACCGCCTGTATATGTTGAGTCTACACTGCCTGTATATTTGGAGTCTGCACCGCCTGTATATTTGGGAGTTTGCCCCGCCTGTATATTTGGAGTTTGCACCACCTGTATATTTAGAGTCTGCACCGCCTGTATATTGGGAGTCTGCACCGCCTGTATATTGGTAGTTGCACCGCCTGTATATTTGGAGTTTGCACTGCCTGTATATTTGGGAGTTTGCACCGCCCGTATATTAGGAGTCTGCACCGCCTGTATATTAGGAGTCTGCACCGCCTGTATATTTGGGAGTCTACACCGCCTGTATATTTGGAGTCTGCACCGCCTGTATATTTGGAGTCTGCACCGCCTGTATATTTGGAGTCTGCACCGCCTGTATATTTGGGAGTTTGCACCGCCTGTATATTTGGGAGTTTGCACCGCCTGTATATTTGGAGTTTGCACCGCCTGTATATTTGGAGTCTGCACCGCCTGTATATTTGGAGTCTGCACCGCCTGTATATTTGGAGTCTGCACCGCCTGTATATTGGGAGTCTGCACCGCCTGTATATTTGGGAGTTTGCCCCGCCTGTATATTTGGGAGTTTGCACCGCCTGTATATTTGGAGTCTGCACCACCTGTATATTGGGAGTTTGCACCGCCTGTATATTTGGGAGTTTGCACCGCCTGTATATTTGGGAGTCTGCACCACCTGTATATTGGGAGTTTGCACCGCCTGTATATTTGGAGTTTACACCGCCTGTATATTTGGGAGTCTGCACCACCTGTATATTGGGAGTTTGCACCGCCTGTATATTTGGAGTTTACACCGCCTGTATATTTGGGAGTCTACACCGCCTGTATATTTGGAGTCTGCACCGCCTGTATATTTGGAGTCTGCACCGCCCGTATATTTGGGAGTCTACACCGCCTGTATATTTGGAGTTTGCACCGCCTGTATATTTGGGAGTCTACACCGCCTGTATATTTGGGAGTTTGCACCGCCTGTATATTTGGGAGTTTGCACCGCCTGTATATTTGGAGTTTGCACCGCCTGTATATTTGGAGTCTGCACCGCCTGTATATTTGGAGTCTGCACCGCCTGTATATTTGGAGTCTGCACCGCCTGTATATTGGGAGTCTGCACAGCCTGTATATTTGGGAGTCTACACCGCCTGTATATTTGGAGTTTGCACCGCCTGTATATTTGGGAGTTTGCCCCGCCTGTATATTTGGGAGTTTGCACCGCCTGTATATTTGGAGTCTGCACCACCTGTATATTGGGAGTTTGCACCGCCTGTATATTTGGGAGTTTGCACCGCCTGTATATTTGGGAGTCTGCACCGCCTGTATATTGGGAGTTTGCACCGCCTGTATATTTGGAGTTTACACCGCCTGTATATTTGGGAGTCTGCACCGCCTGTATATTTGGAGTCTGCACCGCCTGTATATTTGGAGTCTGCACCGCCTGTATATTTGGGAGTCTGCACCACCTGTATATTGGGAGTTTGCACCGCCTGTATATTTGGAGTTTACACCGCCTGTATATTTGGGAGTCTGCACCGCCTGTATATTTGGAGTCTGCACCGCCTGTATATTTGGAGTCTGCACCGCCTGTATATTTGGAGTTTGCACCGCCTGTATATTTGGGAGTTTGCCCCGCCTGTATATTTGGGAGTTTGCACCGCCTGTATATTTGGAGTCTACACCGCCTGTATATTTGCGGTGTCTCTCTCCGGGCCCTCCACACTTTAGAGTCAAACGTCACGACGTGTTTTTTTTAGTATTTTGGCTGCTGTAAATGTTCACGTGGTGATGATGACGACGATGATGACGATGATGACGATGATGATGATGACGACGATGACGACCATGATGACGATGATGACGGTGATGACAATAACGACGATGATGATGATGATGACGATGACTACGACAATGATGATGACGATGATAATGACGATAATGACGATAATGACGATGACAATGATGACAGCTGTCATTTGTGGTGGCCAGGTCGCTGCTGAAAAAAGGGGCTACACAAAGTTCAGTTGGGGCCTTACCTGGTCAAATGTAACGTTGAGTTCCATCGTAGCAGTAGTAATGATGCTGTACGGGTGGGGACCTTTGTCTTTGTCTTGAAGGTCAGGAGCATTTGTGGACCTCTACAAGGAGTTTGAGCCGAACCTGGTGAACAGCACTGTCTACATCATGTCTATGGCGATGCAGATGGCCACGTTTGCCATCAACTACAAGGTGAGGGGAAGGGAGGGGGGGTGAGCGAGAGAGAGAGAGCGGTGGTGTAGTGGTTAGAGAGAGAGTGAGAGAGAGCGAGAGAGAGAGCGGTAGTGTAGTGGTTAGAGAGAGAGCGAGCGATAGTGTACTGGTTAGAGAGAGAGAGCGGTAGTGTAGTGGTTAGAGAGAGAGCGAGCGATAGTGTAGTGGTTAGAGAGAGAGAGCGGTGGTGTAGTGGTTAGAGAGAGAGAGAGAGCGGTAGTGTAGTGGTTAGAGAGAGTGAGAGAGCGGTAGTGTAGTGGTTAGAGAGAGAGAGCGCGGTAGTGTAGTGGTTAGAGAGAGAGAGAGAGTGGTAGTGTAGTGGTTAGAGAGAGAGAGGTACTGTAGTGGTTAGAGAGAGAGAGAGAGCGGTAGTGTAGTGGTTAGAGAGAGAGAGAGAGCGGTAGTGTAGTGGTTAGAGTGAGAGAGAGAGCGGTAGTGTAGTGGTTAGAGAGAGAGAGCGGTAGTGTAGTGGTTAGAGAGAGAGAGTGAGAGAGAGAGAGCGGTAGTGTAGTGGTTAGAGAGAGAGTGATAGTGTAGTGGTTAGAGTGAGAGAGAGAGTGGTAGTGTAGTGGTTAGAGAGAGCGGTAGTGTAGTGGTTAGAGAGAGAGAGAGTGATAGTGTAGTGGTTAGAGTGAGAGAGAGAGCGGTAGTGTAGTGGTTAGAGAGAGAGAGAGCGGTAGTGTAGTGGTTAGAGAGCGGTAGTGTAGTGGTTAGAGAGCGGTAGTGTAGTGGTTAGAGAGAGAGAGAGCGGTAGTGTAGTGGTTAGAGAGAGAGCGGTAGTGTAGTGGTTAGAGAGAGCGGTAGTGTAGTGGTTAGAGAGAGAGTGATAGTGTAGTGGTTAGAGAGAGAGAGAGAGCGGTAGTGTAGTGGTGTTAGAGAGAGAGAGAGGTAGTGTAGTGGTTAGAGAGAGAGTGAGAGAGAGAGAGAGGTAGTGTAGTGGTTAGAGAGAGCGGTAGTGTAGTGGTTAGAGAGAGAGGTAGTGTAGTGGTTAGAGAGAGAGAGAGAGGTAGTGTAGTGGTTAGAGAGAGAGAGAGAGCGGTAGTGTAGTGGTTAGAGAGAGAGAGAGCGGTAGTGTAGTGGTTAGAGAGAGAGAGCGGTAGTGTAGTGGTTAGAGAGCGGTAGTGTAGTGGTTAGAGAGAGAGAGAGAGCGGTAGTGTAGTGGTTAGAGAGAGAGAGAGAGAGCGGTAGTGTAGTGGTTAGAGAGAGAGAGTGAGAGAGAGAGAGAGCGGTAGTGTAGTGGTTAGAGAGAGAGAGCGGTAGTGTAGTGGTTAGAGAGAGAGTGATAGTGTAGTGGTTAGAGAGAGAGAGCGGTAGTGTAGTGGTTAGAGCGAGAGAGAGAGAGAGCGGTAGTGTAGTGGTTAGAGAGAGAGAGAGGTAGTGTAGTGGTTAGAGAGAGAGAGAGAGCGGTAGTGTAGTGGTTAGAGAGAGAGAGTGAGAGAGAGAGAGAGAGAGCGGTAGTGTAGTGGTTAGAGAGAGAGAGCGGTAGTGTAGTGGTTAGAGCGAGAGAGAGAGAGAGCGGTAGTGTAGTGGTTAGAGAGAGAGAGAGGTAGTGTAGTGGTTAGAGAGAGAGAGAGAGAGTGAGAGAGCGGTAGTGTAGTGGTTAGAGAGAGAGAGAGAGAGTGAGAGAGTGTAGCGGTTACCCCGACGGCACCGATCCGTCCGTGTCCGTCCGTCCACCCTTCCTTCGCCGGCTGTCTCCCGTCCAACCTACGCCGACATTCCGCGTTGCCCAGTCTTGAGGAGTTAGTGCGTTGTGGTGCCGTGGGGAGTCTCGGGAGACGATCCGCGTGGTTTTGCCTCGCCCCGACGACCGACACGTTGCCACCGACACGTTGAGGCGGGCAGGCAGGCAGGCAGGCAGGCCGGGCAGCCCGGGCAGCAGAAAGATCCCGGGTTTTGATTGCCGACCGGGAGCTCGTGTAGCGTGCGTACGTTCTCTCCGTCCCCTGTTCCGAGCGGGTTTCCCCCCCCCCCCCCCCGCCATCTTTCACGAGCGATGCAACCCGGTGGCATCGGTCACATCCGTGGAACCAGGGAAGAGCTTCGTGCCTGTTTGTCGTCTCCCCGGGGCCGATGAGGATTCCGATACGGTTCCTGAAAACATTCCCAGCGGGGGTGCTCATTTGGGATCGCGCGGCAGCAAGCAGCAGCATCTGCTTGCGAAAAGTTGGCAGGACCCTCTTGCAAAGGAAGTCTTGAGGCTTTCCCCCGGGTTAACTAAAAAAAAAAAATTTTTTTGTTTTTACAACTAATCGTGATGTCGCTGAGGACGACGGTGAGAATGGACTCGGTCGAACTCCCAGCTGAGCAGTTGAACTTTTGACATTTCTGATCGGGGGGACGCAGTCTCCGACCACTGCCGGATATCAAAGCGGAAAGCGTTTTTCCTGCTCGGATCGACCGCAGGTCGTGGTGGGAGCGGGGTGGGGCTGGGGGTGTTCCCGCTCGCACGGTGTGTACTCCCCGCGGAGGGAGTGGCAGCGCCCGCACTTTGACACCCCGCGCAACGCGGCCTTAGGGACGCGGAGGGACGGCCAGGTCGCGGCCGCTCGTAGTTGCCCGCCTCCCCCGCCCGCCGCTGCTCTAAACTAAAATTTTTAATCTAAATGATGAAGAGGCCCACTGAGCCGCGTAGCTTTTTTTGAGGAGCGACCCAGCTGTCACGAGTGGATATCGACGTGGCGGCTCGTCGTCATCGTCGTCGTCGTCACCGTCACGTGGTAAATGTTATCGCAGTCGCCAGATATTGTATCGCGCGTGAAAAAAAAAAACGGAGCGCCCGGAGAAAAATCCACGCGGCCACGGGGAGAGAGAGAGAGAGAGGGAGACTCAAACGACAAATATACAGCAGCAGCAGGCGTCGGGGTCGGGATCGGGATCGAAGCCACGACCTCCTGCACACCAGGCGAGGTAGTTAACATCTCCTAGCCACCGTGATGATGATGAGAGAGAGAGAGAGATACGCAAATTCCAAATATACAGCAGCAGGCGTCAGGGTCGGGATCGAACCCACGAACCTCCTGTACACCAGGCGAGGTAGTCAACATCTCATAGCCACCGTGGCGCCCCCTCTAACAGCATTTGCCCCGACAGTCTGTGAAGGCTACACGAGGGGATGGGGAATTTTTGTCTTTTGTTTGTTGTTGTTGTTGTCGTCGTGTCAACGCAGGGCCACCCGTTCATGGAGAGCCTACAGGAGAACAGGCCGCTGCTGTGGAGCATCATCCTCACGGGAGTGGCTGTCGCTTGCCTCGTGACCGGCGTGTTGCCTGACCTGTCGGCGCACTTTGAGATCGTCGAATTCCCCTACGAGGTTCGCCGTGCTGGAGGTGGCCGCTGGGCTCACGGCGTCACGCGCACGCTCGAGTGAGCGAGCGATCGCTCGCACGATCGATCACTCGCACGATCACTCGCACGAGAACTTGCACGCACGATCACTCGCACGCACGATCACTCGCACGATCGCTCAATCGCTCAATCGCTCGCACGAGAACTTGCATGCACGAGAACTTGCACGCACGATCGCTCGCACGCGCGCTCGCTCGCACGATCACTCGCTCGCACGATTGATCGAGCGATAGTTCGCACGATCACCCGCACGCTCGATCACCCGCACGAGAACTTGTACGCTCGATCGCTCGCACGATTGATCGAGCGATAGTTCGCACGATGGCTCACTCGAGAGCTCACTCGGTCACCCGCGCGATCGCTTGTGGTGCTCTGTATCATCCGAGCACGTTTCTTGTGTGCACGTTCACCACAAGTGCCGCTCGTGCGGCTCGTGCGGACGCGATGCCTTGCCAAAGGTTTCCGTTTGGTGTCGGAGCGTCTTAACGCGGAGCGAGTGGTAAAGCCTATCCTCACGACCGATACCTTTTTTTTTAAATCGCGAACTTTGTGTTGTCCTCCCGCTCCCGCCCCCACCGTGACGGGACCCCGTAGTTCAAGTGGACCATCTTCCAAGTTCTCGTGGCCGATTTCGCCTGCTCCTGGCTCGTCGACCGGCTCCTGCAGAAGCTGCTGGGACACGGCTCCATGCGCATCCCCGTCTGAGATGTGTCCCCTCCACCTCCACCACCACCACCACCACCCCTCATCATCGCTGGGTGCTCCTGCCAAAGCGGCCCCCCCCCACTACTTCCTTGACCCACGCCGCACCACCGCCGCGCCACCGCCGCGACGGCCAATCCCGAAGACAACCGCCGAGGTCACGACCTCGGCGGTTGGTGCTGTCGATGTGACCGCACGCGCACGCACACACGCACCGCACACACACGCACGCACACGCACACACACATGCACCCACACATGCACCACGCACACACACGCACCACACATGCACCACGCACGCACACATGCACCACACATGCACCACGCACACACACACCACACATGCACCACGCACACACACGCACCACACATGCACCACGCACACACACACACGCACCACACATGCACCACACATGCACACACGCACGCACCACACACGCACGCACGCACATGCACCACGCACGCACACACATGCACCACGCACGCACGCACACGCACCACACACGCACCACGCACGCACGCACACGCACCACACACGCACCACGCACGCACACGCACCACACACGCACCACGCACACACGCACCACACATGCACCACGCACACACACGCACCACACACGCACCACACACGCACCACGCACGCACACGCACCACACACGCACCACGCACGCACCACACACGCACCACGCACACACGCACCACACATGCACCACGCACACACACGCACCACACATGCACCACGCACACACGCACCACACATGCACCACGCACACACACGCACCACACACGCACCACACACGCACCACGCACGCACACGCACCACACACGCACCACGCACACACACGCACCACACATGCACCACGCGCACACACGCACCACACATGCACCACGCACGCGCACACACACACGCACCACACACGCACGCACACGCACCACACACGGACCACGCACACACACATGCACCACACACGCACCACACACGCACACACATGCACCACACACGCACCACACATGCACCACACGCACCACACGCACCACACACGCACCACGCACGCACGCAGGGCGACGACGACGACAAGGGAGGAGGAGGGAGGAGGAGGAGGAGGTGGTCTGGACGCGAGCGAGCATCGGCGCCTCTCGCCCCGTATCCCGACGAACTTTATTTTTGTAACGGACGTTAGTAGCCACGCGCAGACGCACGTTCCCGTGCCGCCCGCCCGTCACCTCCTCCTCCTCTTTCCTGCCGTGCTCGCGCGCCCGCGTGTGGGGTGCCCCGACTGGAACGTGATTAAAATAATCAACCACAAAATCAAAATTTGTGTTTCCATCGGCGTCTCCATGACAACAACGGTGGGAGTGATGACGTCACGAAATGCGTGGGAGCGGTTGTCTTTAGTTTGTTGTCCTTACCCCCCCCGTCGCACCTCCGATTAGCGCGGGTGGCTACGTACGGTGTGAAAGAAGTTCAACACACACACTGCCCATAGACTCAACACTACCCGTAGACTCAACACTGCCCATAGACTCAACACTGCACTATAGACTCAACACTGCCCATAGACTCAACACTGCCCATAGACTCAACACTGCCCATAGACTCTACACTGCCCATAGACTCAACACTGCCCATAGACTCAACACTGCCCATAGACTCAACACTGCCCATAAACTCAACACTGTCCATAGACTCAACACTACTCATAGACTCAACACTGCCCGTAGACTCAACACTACCCATAGACTCAACACTGCCCATAGACTCAACACTGCACTATAGACTCAACACTGCCCATAGACTCAACACTGCCCATAGACTCAACACTGCCCATAGACTCTACACTGCCCATAGACTCAACACTGCCCATAGACTCAACACTGCCCATAGACTCAACACTGCCCATAGACTCAACACTGCCCATAGACTCAACACTGCCCATAGACTCAACACTGCCCATAGATTCAACACTGCCCATAGACTCAACACTGCCCATAGACTCAACACAGCCCATAGACTCAACACTGCCCATAGACTCAACACTGCCCATAGACTCAACACTGCCCATAGACTCAACACTGCCCACAGACTCAACACTACCCATAGACTCAACACTGCCCATAGACTCAACACTGCCCATAGACTCAACACAGCCCATAGACTCAACACTGCCCATAGACTCAACACTGCCCATAGACTCAACACTACCCATAGACTCAACACTGCCCATAGACTCAACACTGCGCATAGACTCAACACTGCCCATAGACTCAACACTACCTATAGACTCAACACTGCCCATAGACTCAACACTGCCCATAGACTCAACACTGCCCACAGACTCAACACTACCCACAGACTCAACACTGCCCATAGACTCAACACTGCCCATAGACTCAACACTGCCCACAGACTCAATACTGCCCACAGACTCAACACTGCCCATAGACTCAACACTGCCCATAGACTCAACACTGCCCATAGACTCAACACTGCCCATAGACTCAACACTGCCCATAGACTCAACACTGCCCATAGACTCAACACTGCCCATAGACTCAACACTGCCCATAGACTCAACACTGCCCGCAGACTCAACACTGCCCATAGACTCAACACTGCCCATAGACTCAACACTACCCACAGACTCAACACTGCCCACAGACACAACACTACCCACAGACTCAACACTGCCCATAGACTCAACACTGCCCATAGACTCAACACTGCCCATAGACTCAACACTGCCCATAGACTCAACACTGCACCATAGACTCAACACTGCCCATAGACTCAACACTGCCCATAGACTGAACACTGCCCATAGACTCAACGCACGCACGTGGGAGGGGGGCGGGTTGCGTCACGTGACATTGGTGGGGTGCGGGAGAGGGGGGAGTGATGCTATAAAGTACGCATTCGCCATCCTTTTACAACCGAAGTTCCGCGGGTTCCTGCTCGTAATCAATACGGGGAGTCCTCTAGTTACGAACGAGTTAGGTTCCAGAGCTCTGTTCAGAAGTCGATTTTGTTCGCAAGCCCCAACTTTACTCCCGTCGATTCCAAACACGTACGACATGTACACTGAACACAGGGAATGGCTTTAAAAGTTGTATAATCTCTTGTAGATGTAGATGCCACTGGTTCTTCACGTTCTGCAGATGTAGATGCCACTGGTTCTTCACGTTCTGCAGATGTAGATGCCACCGGTTCTTCACCTTCTGCAGATCTAGATGCCACCGGCTCTTCACGTTCTGTAGATGTAGATGCCACTGGCTCTTCACGTTCTGCAGATGTAGATGCCACTGGTTCTTCACGTTCTGCAGATGTAGATGCCACTGGTTCTTTACGTTCTGTAGATGTAGATGCCACTGGTTCTTCACGTTCTGCAGATAGAGATGCCACTGGTTCTTCACGTTCTGCAGATGTAGATGCCACTGGTTCTTCACGTTCTGCAGATGTAGATGCCACTGGTTATTTACGTTCTGTAGATGTAGATGGCACTGGTTCTTCACGTTCTGCAGATGTAGATGCCACTGGTTCTTTACGTTCTGTAGATGTAGATGCCACTGGTTCTTCACGTTCTGCAGATAGAGATGCCACTGGTTCTCCACGTTCTGCAGATGTAGATGCCACTGGTTCTTCACGTTCTGCAGATGTAGATGCCACTGGTTCTTCACGTTCTGCTGATGTAGATGCCACTGGTTCTTCACGTTCTGCAGATGTAGATGCCACTGCTTCTTCACGTTCTGCAGATGTAGATGCCACTGGTTCTTCACGTTCTGCAGATGTAGATGCCACTGGTTCTTCACGTTCTGTAGATGTAGATGCCACTGGTTCTTCACGTTCTGCAGATGTCGATGCCACTGGTTCTTCACGTTCTGTAGATGGAGATCCCACTGGTTCTTCACGTTCCGCAGATGTAGATGCCACTGGTTCTTCACATTCTGCAGATGTAGATGCCACTGGTTCTTCATGTTCTGCAGATGTAGATGCCACTGGTTCTTCACGTTCCGGAGATGTAGATGCCACTGGTTCTTTATGTTCTGCAGATGTAGATGCCACTGGTTCTTCATGTTCTGCAGATGTAGATGCCACTGGTTTTTTATGTTCTGCAGATGTAGATGCCACTGGTTCTTCACGTTCTGCAGATGTAGATGCCACTGGTTCTTCATGTTCTGCAGATGTAGATGCCACTGGTTCTTCACGTTCTACAGACGTAAATGCCACTGGTTATTCACGTTCTGCAGATGTAGATGCCACTTGTTCTTTACGTTTTGCAGATGTAGATTCAACTGGTTCTTTACGTTCTGTAGATGCCACTGGTTCTTCACGTTCAGCAGATGAAGATGCCACTGGTTTTTCACGTTCCGCAGATGTAGATGCCACTGGTTCTTTACATTCTGCAGATGTAGATGCCACTGGTTCTTCACATTCTGCAGATATAGATGCCACTGGTTCTTCACATTCTGCAGATATAGATGCCACTGGTTCTTCACGTTCTGCAGATGTAGATGCCACTGGTTCTTCACGTTCTGCAGATGTAGATGCCACTGGTTCTTCACGTTCCGCAGATGTAGATTCAACTGGTTCTTTACGTTCTGTAGATGCCACTGGTTTTTCACGTTCAGCAGATATAGATGCCACTGGTTCTTCACGTTCCGCAGATGTAGATGCCACTGGTTCTTCACGTTCCGCAGATGTAGATGCCACTGGTTCTTCACGTTCCGCAGATGGAGATGCCACTGGTTCTTCACGTTCCAGAGATGTAGATGCCACTGGTTCTTCACGTTCCGCAGATGTAGATGCCACTGGTTCTTCACGTTCCAGAGATGTAGATGCCACTGGTTCTTCACGTTCCGCAGATGTAGATGCCACTGGTTCTTCACGTTCCGCAGATGTAGATGCCACTGGTTCTTCACGTTCCGCAGATGGAGATGCCACTGGTTCTTCACGTTCCGCAGATGTAGATTCAACTGGTTCTTTACGTTCTGTAGATGCCACTGGTTCTTCACGTTCAGGAGATGAAGATGCCACTGGTTCTTCACGTTCCGCAGATGTAGATGCCACTGGTTCTTCACGTTCCACAGATGTAGATGCCACTGGTTCTTCACGTTCCGCAGATGGAGATGCCACTGGTTCTTTACGTTCTGCAGATGTAGATGCCACTGGTTCTTCACATTCTGCAGATATAGATGCCACTGGTTCTTCACGTTCTGCAGATGTAGATGCCACTGGTTCTTTACGTTCTGCAGATGTAGATGCCACTGGTTCTTCACGTTCCGCAGATGTAGATGCCACTGGTTCTTCACGTTCCAGAGATGTAGATGCCACTGGTTCTTCACGTTCTGTAGATGTAGATGCCATTTGTTCTTCACGTTCTGCAGATGTAGATTCCACTGGTTCTTCACGTTCTGCAGATGTAAATACCATTGGTTCTTCACGTTCTGCAGATGTGGATGCCACTGGTTCTTCACGTTCTGCAGATGTAGATGCCACTGGTTCTTTACGTTCTGCAGATGTAGATGCCACTGGTTCTTCACGTTCCGCAGATGTAGATGCCACTGGTTCTTCACGTTCCAGAGATGTAGATGCCACTGGTTCTTCACGTTCTGTAGATGTAGATGCCATTTGTTCTTCACGTTCTGCAGATGTAGATTCCACTGGTTCTTCACGTTCTGCAGATGTAAATACCATTGGTTCTTCACGTTCTGCAGATGTGGATACCACTGGTTCTTCACGTTCTGCAGATGTAGATGCCACTGGTTCTTCACGTTCTGCAGATGTAGATGCCACCACCGCCATCTATTGCGCGGCGATTGAACTTACGACTCTCGATCCGAACAGCCAACGGGACGTACGGACAGGTTTGTTCGTATCTCTGAACGTCCGTAAGTCGAACGTCCGTAGGCATAAGAGGCCCTCTCATAATCATCTCAACGAGAGAGAGGGAGGGAGAGGGAGAGGTTGTGGAGCGCGGTGGGCGGCGGTCGACAAGAGCAGAAGCCAATCACGCAGTCACCCCATCCTAGAATCTCACCCAGGTCTAGAGGGTCGCTGCTGCTGCTGTGAACCCATCCTAGAATCTCACTCAGGTCTGGAGGATCGCTGCTGCTGCTGCTGCTGCTGTGAACCCATCCTAGAATCTCACTCAGGTCTGGAGGGTCGCTGCTGCTGCTGCTGCTGCTGTGAACCCATCCTAGAATCTCACTCAGGTCTAGAGGATCGCTGCTGCTGCTGCTGCTGCTGTGAACCCATCCTAGAATCTCACTCAGGTATAGAGGGTTGCTACTGATGATGTCACCCCATCCTAGAATCTCACTCAGGTCTAGAGGGTCGCTGCTGCTGCTGCTGTGAACCCATCCTAGAATCTCACTCAGGTCTGGAGGATCGCTGCTGCTGCTGTGAACCCATCCTAGAATCTCACTCAGGTCTAGAGGATCGCTGCTGCTGCTGCTGTGAACCCATCCTAGAATCTCACTCAGGTCTAGAGGATCGCTGCTGCTGCTGCTGCTGCTGTGAACCCATCCTAGAATCTCACTCAGGTCTAGAGGATCGCTGCTGCTGCTGCTGCTGTGAACCCATCCTAGAATCTCACTCAGGTCTAGAGGATCGCTGCTGCTGCTGCTGCTGTGAACCCATCCTAGAATCTCACTTAGGTCTAGAGGGTCGCTGCTGATGATGTCACCCCATCCTAGAATCTCACTCAGGTCTAGAGGATCGCTGCTGCTGCTGCTGCTGTGAACCCATCCTAGAATCTCACTCAGGTCTAGAGGATCGCTGCTGCTGCTGCTGTGAACCCATCCTAGAATCTCACTCAGGTCTAGAGGATCGCTGCTGCTGCTGCTGCTGTGAACCCATCCTAGAATCTCACTCAGGTCTAGAGGATCGCTGCTTCTGCTGCTGTGAACCCATCCTAGAATCTCACTCAGGTCTAGAGGGTCGCTGCTGATGATGTCACCCCATCCTAGAATCTCACTCAGGTCTAGAGGATCGCTGCTGCTGCTGCTGCTGTGAACCCATCCTAGAATCTCACTCAGGTCTAGAGGATCGCTGCTGCTGCTTCTGTCACCCCATCCTAGAATCTCACCCAGGTCTAGAGGATCGCTGCTGCTGCTGTGAACTAGAGGGTTGCTACTGATGATGTCACCCCATCCTAGAATCTCACCCAGGTCTGGAGGATCGCTGCCGTGATGATGAGAGAGATACAGCAGCAGGCGTCAGGGTCAGGGTCGGGATCGAACCCACGACCTCCTGTACACCAGGCGAGTTAGTTAACATCTAGCCACCGTGATGATGATGATAGAGAGAGACACGCAAACTCCAAATATACAGCAGCAGGCGTCAGGGTCGGGATCGAACCCACGACCTCCTGTACACCAGGCGAGGTAGTTAACATCTGATAGCCACCGTGATGATGATGATGATGAGAGAGACACGCAAACTCCAAATATACAGCAGCAGGCATCAGGGTCGGGATCGAACCCACGATCCTCCTGTACACCAGGCGAGGTACTTAACATCTCCTAGCCACCGTGATGATGATGAGAGAGACACGCAGACTCCAAATATACAGCAGGTATCAGGGTCGGGATCGCACCCACGAACCTCCTGCACACCAGGCGAGGTAGTCAACATCTCCTAGCCACCGTGATGATGATGAGAGAGACACGCAAACTCCAAATATACAGTGGCAGGCATTGTCAGTGTCGGGATCGAACCCACGACCTCCTGTACACCAGGCGAGGTAGTTAACATCTCCTAGCCACCGTGATGATGATGATGATGAAAGAGACACGCAAACTCCAAATATACAGCAGCAGGCGTCAGGGTCGGGATCGAACCCACGACCTCCTGTACACCAGGCGAGGTAGTTAACATCTCCTAGCCACCGTGATGATGATGATGCGAGAGAGCAACACGCAAACTCCAAATATACAGCAGCAGGCGTCAGGGTCGGGATCGAACCCACGATCTTCCTGTACACCAGGCGAGGTAGTTAACATCTCCTAGCCACCGTGATGATGATGAGAGAGACACGCAGACTCCAAATATACAGCAGGTATCAGGGTCGGGATCGCACCCACGAACCTCCTGCACACCAGGCGAGGTAGTCAACATCTCCTAGCCACTGTGATGATGATGAGAGAGACACGCAAACTCCAAATATACAGTGGCAGGCATTGTCAGTGTCGGGATCGAACCCACGACCTCCTGTACACCAGGCGAGGTAGTTAACATCTCCTAGCCACCGTGATGATGATGATGATGAAAGAGACACGCAAACTCCAAATATACAGCAGCAGGCGTCAGGGTCGGGATCGAACCCACGACCTCCTGTACACCAGGCGAGGTAGTTAACATCTCCTAGCCACCGTGATGATGATGATGCGAGAGAGCAACACGCAAACTCCAAATATACAGCAGCAGGCGTCAGGGTCGGGATCGAACCCACGATCTTCCTGTACACCAGGCGAGGTAGTTAACATCTCCTAGCCACCGTGATGATGATGAGAGAGACACGCAGACTCCAAATATACAGCAGGTATCAGGGTCGGGATCGCACCCACGAACCTCCTGCACACCAGGCGAGGTAGTCAACATCTCCTAGCCACCGTGATGATGATGAGAGAGACACGCAAACTCCAAATATACAGTGGCAGGCATGGTCAGTGTCGGGATCGAACCCACGACCTCCTGTACACCAGGCGAGGTAGTTAACATCTCCTAGCCACCGTGATGATGATGAGAGAGAGACACGCAAACTCCAAATATACAGCAGCAGGTATCAGTGTCGGGATCGAACCCACGACCTCCTGTACACCAGGCGAGGTAGTTAACATCTCCTAGCCACCGTGATGATGATGATGAGAGAGAGAGAGACACGAAAACTCCAAATATACAGCAGCAGGCATTGTCAGTGTCGGGATCGAACCCACGACCTCCTGTACACCAGGCGAGGTAGTTAACATCTCCTAGCCACCGTGATGATGATGATGAGAGAGAGAAACACGCAAACTCCAAATATACAGCAGCAGGTATCAGTGTCGGGATCGAACCCACGACCTCCTGTACACCAGGCGAGGTAGTTAACATCTCCTAGCCACCGTGATGATGATGATGAGAGAGAGAGAGACACGCAAACTCCAAATATACAGCAGCAGGCATTGTCAGTGTCGGGATCGAACCCACGACCTCCTGTACACCTGGCGAGGTAGTTGACATCGTCACCGCAGCACTTGCCCCGACAGTCTGTCGCAGGCTATACGGGTGACATCTTTGTCTTTTGAGAATATTCTTTATTTTTTTTTTAAGTTGTTAAACAAAAACAAACCAACAAAGACCTGCACGTATCGGAATGACCCCCGTCGGTAGACGTGGCACAGACGACACACACACACACGTGGTGTCGGCAGCAGTGACTGAGCGGACAGGTGACACGGTTAGCGCTTTCCCCTAGGTCGACTCGGCCTCAAATGAGTAGCTGGAAGGGGTGGGGGGGGAGACAAAGGCGGCCTGGCGTGGGTTGCTGGCCCACCCCAACCCTCGTGTGTGCAAGTGCCGCGGTTTCCGCTCGCGAACAAAGCACTTGCTCCCCACACCCCCTACAGCGGCATGTCGAGGCTACACGGGGCACCTTTGTCTGTGTCAGGTGCGAATTCTCGTGGGGGAGCGGTGGCGCAGCGGTTAGCGCTACGAACCCGCTCACGGCCAACACCGGTGACGGATTATCTGAGCCGGTCGTGGGCCCCTGCCCTAGGTCCACTCAGCCTCAAATGATGAGTAGCTGGTGGCGGTGTGCAGTTAAAACATCGCCACTGGGGGTGGGGGGGAAGGAGAGACAAAGGCGGCCGGGCGTGGGTTGCTGCCCCACCCACACCCCCGTGTAGTGCCACGCCCACCCCCCCTTGATCTCGTGCCCCCCTCCCCCCCTTGATCTCGCGCCCCCCCCCCCCCTTGATCTCTCGCGCCCCACCCCCCCCCCCCCCTTGATCTCGGCCGTCATCGCTTCCGCTTCCGTTTCCAATCAACTGGACGGTGACGTCGGCACGGAGCCGGTAAAGTGGCGACGACTCGCAGGACTGATGTTACAGGAGGAGGATGAGGAGGCAGAGGGTTTTGTGGGTTTTTAGTTTCTTCCTCTCTCAAACTTGTCGGAAAGTTTCGTCTGCCGCTGGGGGAGGGGGTGGTCAAGGTGCGGGATTGATGGGGTAGCAGAGAGACAGAGAGACAGAGAGAGAGAGAGACAAAGGCGGCCGCGAAGGCCGTGTGGGGTTTTTTGTTGTTGTTGTTGGTGGTGGTGCCAACCCACCCACCCTCCCGTGTATCCGCAGTGCCGGTAGACTTCATAGGCTGCTGATGGCCAACTAAACAGCACTTGCCCCCTCCAACAGTTCTGTTACAGCCTACACGGGGGACCTTTGTCTCTGTAGCGCCCCAGGAGCCGTGCGCGCGCGCGGGGGGGTGGGAGCGGTGGCGCAGCGGTTAGCGCTCCCGCCGTTCCTGAATCCCGGTGCGATTCTCTCGAACCGGTTAGGGGAGTTCTAGGGAGGGTTGGCTGCCCTTACCCCTTTCGGTCTACTCGGCCTCAAATGAGTACCTGAAGTGCCCGTGTCCGGCCCTTCCAAATACGCGTTCTCGCCGATAGCACTTGCCCCCTAACCCCCATAACCACACCGGGCTATCGAATCGTCTTCGTCCTTTAAAGACAAATAAAATAAAATAAACCCCCCCCCCCAAAGTGCTTGATAGCTCTTCGGATTTCTCGTCGCTTTCGGCCGGTTTCTGCGCGCGAGGTTGGATCCGCTCCGCTCGCCTCCATCAGGTGGGTGACGTCGCGATCGTGATTGTGTTGTGATTGTGTAGCGTTGTGGTTGTGTTGTGATGTGATTGTGTTGTGATTGTGTAGCGTTGTGATTGTGTTGTGATTGTGTAGCGTTGTGATTGTGTAGCGTTGTGATTGTGTTGTGATTGTGTAGCGCTGTGGTTGTGTTGTGATTGTGTAGCGCTGTGGTTGTGTTGTGATTGTGTAGCGTTGTGGTTGTGTTGTGATTGTGTAGCGTTGTGATTGTGTTGTGATTGTGTAGCGTTGTGATTGTGTAGCGTTGTGGTTGTGTTGTGATTGTGTAGCGTTGTGATTGTGTTGTGATTGTGTAGCGTTGTGATTGTGTAGCGTTGTGATTGTGTTGTGATTGTGTAGCGTTGTGATTGTGTTGTGATTGTGTTGTGATTGTGTAGCGTTGTGATTGTGTAGCGTTGTGATTGTGTTGCGTTGTGATTGTGTTGTGATTGTGTTGTGATTGTGTAGCGTTGTGATTGTTTAGAGTTGCGATTGTGTGTTGCGTGCGCGCGTCTGTGTTTGTGTTCAAGTTGTGTTAAAGTTGTTGCGCGGGTGTTTGTGAGTTGTCGCTGTGTATTAGAGTGTGCAGTTGTGTGTGTGTGTGAGTCTGTGTTGTATGTGTTAACGTTACTTTGAGTGTGTGTGTTGTGTATGAGTGTGTTTGTGTTGTATGTGTTAATGTAACTTTGAGTGTATGTTGTGTATGAGTGTGTTTGTGTTGTATGTGTTAACGTTACTTTGAGTGTGTGTGTTGTGTATGAGTGTGTTTGTGTTGTATGTGTTAATGTAACTTTGAGTGTGTGTTTTGTATCGGTGTGTTTGTGTTGTATGTGTTAACGTTACTTTGAGTGTGTGTGTTGTGTATGAGTGTGTTTGTGTTGTATGTGTTAATGTAACTTTGAGTGTGTGTTGTGTATGAGTGTTTGTGATGTATGTGTTAACGTTACTTTGAGAGTGTTGTGTATGAGTGTGTTTGTGATGTATGTGTTAACGTTACTTTGAGAGTGTTGTGTATGAGTGTGTTTGTGATGTATGTGTTAACGTTACTTTGAGCGTGTTGTGTATGAGTGTGTTTGTGATGTATGTGTTAATGTAACTTTGAGTGTGTGTTGTGTATGAGTGTTTGTGTTGTATGTGTTAATGTAACTGAGTGTGTGTGTTGTGTATGAGTGTGTTTGTGTTGTATGTGTTAATGTAACTTTGAGTGTGTGTTGTGTATCAGTGTGTTTGTGTTGTATGTGTTAACGTTACTTTGAGTGTGTTGTGTATGAGTGTGTTTGTGATGTATGTGTTAACATTACTTTGAGTGTGTGTGTTGTGTATGAGTGTGTTTGTGATGTATGTGTTAACGTTACTTTGATTATGTGTGTGTTGTGTATGAGTGTGTTTGTGTTGCGTTAATGTAACTTTGAGTGTGTGTTGTGTATGAGTGTGTTTGTGTTGTATGTGTTAACGTAACTTTGAGTGTGTGTGTTGTGTATGAGTGTGTTTGTGTTGTATGTGTTAATGTAACTTTGAGTGTGTGTTGTGTATGAGTGTGTTTGTGTTGTATGTGTTAATGTAACTTTGAGTGTGTGTTGTGTATGAGTGTTTGTGATGTATGTGTTAACGTTACTTTGAGCGTGTTGTGTATGAGTGTGTTTGTGATGTATGTGTTAATGTAACTTTGAGTGTGTGTTGTGTATGAGTGTGTTTGTGTTGTATGTGTTAATGTAACTGAGTGTGTGTGTTGTGTATGAGTGTGTTTGTGTTGTATGTGTTAATGTAACTTTGAGTGTGTGTTGTGTATCAGTGTGTTTGTGTTGTATGTGTTAATGTAACTGCGTGTGTGTGTTGTGTATGAGTGTGTTTGTGTTGTATGTGTTAATGTAACTTTGAGTGTGTGTTGTGTATCAGTGTGTTTGTGTTGTATGTGTTAATGTAACTTTGAGTGTATGTTGTGTATGAGTGTGTTTGTGTTGTATGTGTTAACGTTACTTTGAGTGTGTGTGTTGTGTATGAGTGTGTTTGTGATGTATGTGTTAACGTTACTTTGAGTGTGTGTGTGTTGTGTATGAGTGTGTTTGTGATGTATGTGTTAATGTAACTTTGATTATGTGTGTGTTGTGTATGAGTGTGTTTGTGTTGCGTTAATGTAACTTTGAGTGTGTGTTGTGTATGAGTGTGTTTGTGTTGTATGTGTTAACGTAACTTTGAGTGTGTGTTGTGTATGAGTGTGTTTGTGTTGTATGTGTTAATGTAACTTGGAGTGTGTGTTGTGTATGAGTGTGTTTGTGATGTATGTGTTAACGTTACTTTGTGTGTGTTGTGTATGAGTGTGTTTGTGATGTATGTGTTAACGTTACTTTGAGAGTGTTGTGTATGAGTGTGTTTGTGATGTATGTGTTAACGTTACTTTGAGCGTGTGTGTTGTGTATGAGTGTGTTTGTGATGTATGTGTGAATGTAACTTTGAGTGTGTGTGTGTGTGTTGTGTATGAGTGTGTTTGTGATGTATGTGTTAATGTAACTTTGATTGTGTGTGTGTTGTGTATGAGTGTTTGTGTTGCGTTAATGTAACTTTGAGTGTGTGTTGTGTATGAGTGTGTTTGTGATGTATGTGTTAACGTTACTTTGAGAGTGTTGTGTATGAGTGTGTTTGTGTTGTATGTGTTAACGTAACTTTGAGTGTGTGTTGTGTATGAGTGTGTTTGTGTTGTATGTGTTAACGGAGCTTTGAGTGTGTGTTGTGTATGAGTGTTTGTGATGTATGTGTTAACGTTAATTTGAGTGTGTGTTGTGTATGAGTGTGTTTGTGATGTATGTGTTAACGTTACTTTGAGTGTGTTGTGTATGAGTGTGTTTGTGTTGTATGTGTTAACGTTACTTTGAGTGTGTGTGTTGTGTATGAGTGTTTGTGTTGTATGTGTTAACGTTACTTTGAGTGTGTGTGTTGTGTATGAGTGTGTTTGTGTTGTATGTGTTAATGTAACTTTGAGTGTGTGTGTTGTGTATGAGTGTGTTTGTGTTGTATGTGTTAACGTTAATTTGAGTGTGTGTGTTTGTGATGTATGTGTTAACGTTACTTTGAGTGTGTTGTGTATGAGTGTGTTTGTGATGTATGTGTTAACGTTACTTTGAGTGTGTGTGTGTGTTGTGTATGAGTGTGTTTGTGTTGCGTTAATGTAACTTTGAGTGTGTGTGTGTGTTGTGTATGAGTGTGTTTGTGATGTATGTGTTAATGTAACTTTGATTGTGTGTGTGTTGTGTATGAGTGTTTGTGTTGCGTTAATGTAACTTTGAGTGTGTGTTGTGTATGAGTGTGTTTGTGATGTATGTGTTAACGTTACTTTGAGAGTGTTGTGTATGAGTGTGTTTGTGATGTATGTGTTAACGTTACTTTGAGTGTGTGTGTTATGTATGAGTGTGTTTGCGATGTATGTGTTAATGTAACTTTGAGTGTGTGTTGTGTATGAGTGTGTTTGTGATGTCTGTTAACGTAACTTTGAGTGTGTTGTGTATGAGTGTTTGTGTTGTATGTGTTAACGTAACTTTTAGTGTGTGTTGTGTATATGCATCAAGGCCTATGATACCATCAGTAGGCCTGAGCTCTGGGTTGTTCTTCGTGCTTTCGGAGTCCCTGACCCGCTGCTCACGATCATTAAGGACCTTCATGATGGTGGGCGGGCGCGGGTAAAACTACGTGGCCATGAGTCGGAGCCATTCCCTGTTCACCTTGGGGAGCGACAGGGATGTCCTCTGGCTCCCACATTATTTAACATATATTTCGACCACATAGTTCGTGAAGCCTTTGATGGCTGTACCGGAGGAATCTCTATCTTGTACAGATACAACGGGAGGCTGATCGATGCCCGGGTGCGGTCAAGGGATGGCTCCCTATTGCTCAACCACGTTATGTATGCCGATGATTTGGTAATAGCTGCTCATGCAGAGGAGGAGTTGGAGGTGCTGCTGCTGAACCTGGAGCTTGCCACTAAGTGGTGGGGCCTTACCATCAGCCCCACCAATGGACTAAGCACCTGCCTGGGTATTTTTTTTACCATCGGACACTCCACCCCCACAACGCCCAATCGGTGATGGGGCAATTGTGGAGAGAGTGGAGAGTTTCCCATACCTGGGCAGTGTACTCATGACCGGCTCCGATTTGACAGCAGAGGTCTCACTCCGAATCAGTCGAGCGGCATTTCCTTTTCATCGGTTGCGTAACGCTGTGTGGAAGCTACCTGGTCTGTCGCTCCGCACTAAGCTTCAGGTCTTCTCGGCCACAGTCATTCCCTCCTTTCTCTACGCTTACGAAATGTGGACCCCCCGAATGGAACATCTTCGCCGGTTAGAAACATTCAGGCTGGCCTGCCTACGATCCATCCTGGGTTTAACCAGGCTGGATTGTGTGAGCTCACAAATCCTTCAGAGATCTGGACAAAGTCCCATCGGTGAGCTCCTCCGGCAGGCAAGGCTGCGTTGGCCGCATGCCCAATCGCCGCATGCCTAAACAGCTTTTGTTTGGCCGGATAGAGGGGGCGAAACGGGCGCGGCACAGGCTAGAGAAGAGATGGAGTGATGTGGTACAGGAGGACGTGGAGCTGAGTGGACTTGCCGATGGCTGGTACCAGCGGTGTCAAGATCGGCCTCTGTGTAGGAGGCTCGTGAAGGACGCTACTGGGCAGTTGGAGGCAGTCGCCCTCCCAACAACAACGGAGGGCGGAGGAGCGACGCTCACAACAATGAGCGGAGCGCCGGGTGGCTAAAGCACAGCACGTTGGCACAGCAGGGGGCACAGGTGGTGCATCAGCCACTCATCTCAGTCAGTCGACCCGTGGCACCTGGGTCTGTCTCGTGACCTCCTGCCAGCGGCCGTTCGACACTTCACGTGGCCTCAAGGTGCACATGGCCTGGCACAAGCGTCGTGGTGACGTCACCGCCACTTAGTGGCGAATGGCGGTTGTTGTTGTGTATGACTGTGTGTGTTGTGTACATGAGTGAGTGTGTGTTGTGTATATAAGTGTGTGTGTTGTGTATATGAGTGTGTGTGTTGTGTATATGAGTTTGTGTTGTGTATATGAGTGCGTGTGTTGTGTATATGAGTGCGTGTGTTGTGTATATGAGTGTGTGTGTTGTGTATATGAGTGAGTGTGTGTGTTGTGTATATGAGTGTGTGTGTGTTGTGTATATGAGTGTGTGTGTGTTGTGTATATGAGTGTGTGTGTGTGTTGTGTATATGAGTGTGTGTGTGTGTTGTGTATATGAGTGTGTGTGTGTTGTGTATATGAGTGTGTGTGTGTTGTGTATATGAGTGTGTGTGTGTTGTGTATATGAGTGTGTGTGTGTTGTGTATATGACTGTGTGTGTGTGTTGTGTATATGACTGTGTGTGTGTTGTGTATATGAGTGTGTGTGTTGTGTATATGAGTGTGTGTGTTGTGTATATGAGTGTTGTATCAATGTGTATATGAGTGTTGTATCAATGTGTATATGAGTGTTGTATCAATGTGTATATGACTGTGTGTGTGTTGTGTATATGAGTGTTGTATCAATGTGTATATGACTGTGTGTGTGTTGTGTATATGAGTGTTGTATCAATGTGTATATGAGTGTTGTATCAATGTGTATATGAGTGTTGTATCAATGTGTATATGACTGTGTGTGTGTTGTGTATATGAGTGTTGTATCAATGTGTATATAAGTGTTGTATCAATGTGTATATGAGTGTTGTATCAATGTGTATATGAGTGTTGTATCAATGCGTATATGAGTGTTGTATCAATGTGTATATGAGTGTTGTATCAATGTGTATATGACTGTGTGTGTGTTGTGTATATGACTGTGTGTGTGTTATGTATATAAGTGTTGTATCAATGTGTATATGACTGTGTGTGTGTGTGTTATGTATATAAGTGTTGTATCAATGTGTATATGACTGTGTGTGTGTGTGTTATGTATATAAGTGTTGTATCAATGTGTATATGACTGTGTGTGTGTGTTATGTATATAAGTGTTGTATCAATGTGTATATGAGTGTGTTATTGCGTGCGCGCGCGTTGCCTGCACTCGGGTTTGCGTGTTGTCGCGTGGCGTGTCACGGACTCCACAACATGTTCGTGCACGTTGGCCATACCTCACCGCTGCGGTCACGGCCTAGGAGGCTACTCACGCGCAGCGTAAGGCAACAACGATTCCTTCAACGGGAATTGCCCGCTGAAACGTAACATTCTAATCCGTTCGCGTTTTAAACCGCGGGCAGCAGCTGCAACGACGTTGCAGGGCCGACTCGCGCCTCGGGGAGGACTTCGAGGAGGACTTCGGGGTGCCTGCGAAGGCGTCCCGGTGCGAGATTCCCACCCACCCCCCCACCTACCCCCCCACCTACCTACCCACCCCCCCCACCCCCCCACCCCCCCCACCCCCCCACCTACCCACCTACCCACCCCCCCACCCCCCCCACCCCACCCCCCTACCCCCCCACCCACCCCACCCAGGAGGTCGTAGGTTCGATCCTGACCCTGACGCCTGCTGCTGTATATTTGGAGTTTGCGTGTCTCTCTCTCTCTCATCATCATCACGGTGGCTACGAGATGTTAACTACCTCGCCTGTTATGCAGGAAGTCGTGGGTTCGTTCCCGACCCCGACGCCTGCTGCTGTATATTTGGAGTCTGCGTGTCTCTCTCATCATCATCATCACGGTGGCTATGAGATGTTAACTACCTCGCCTGGTGTACAGGAGGATGAACGTTGAGATTCATAAGGGGCACGGGGTGGACTAATGTCCTGAATGGGTCTGGTAAAAGGTAGGTGTTGACAGGGATGCGAGTGTCGACCGCAGATTTGACGTTGCGCTACGCAGTGTGCGCGGAGAGCGGCGATCGGCGCAACTTACGCTCGGGAAGACAAAGACGGCCGGGCGTGGTTGGTAGGCAGCCACGCGACACAGTGCCGGAGTTCGATTCCCGCTCCCGGCCAACGCCGGCGACGATTATCCGAGCCGGTCCTGGCACCCCCCCCCACCTAGGTCGACTCGGCCTCAAATGGATACATGTTGCGGTGTGTAAACATCGCCACTGGGGAGACAAAGGCGGCCGGGCGTGGCGTGCTGGCCACCCACCCCCTTCGTAGATGCCGCTGCTACTCGCTAACAGCACTTGCCCCGACAGTTCTGTGAAGGGTGGGGGGGGAGGGGGTTGGGGATCGTTTGTCTTTTGTACGCGCCGAGTGTTGTTCAAGCGAGCCCTTGGCACTGCTGATGAGACACCAAAAGGCTTGCTTGTCTTGGACCAATGCCGCTGTGTGTGTGGCCTCTGTGGAGGAGGAGGAGGCTCGTGAAGGACGCCGCTGATGCTACCGGGCCAGTTGGAGGCAGAGGAGCGACGCTCACAACAACGAGCGGAGCGCCGGGCGGATAAAGCGCAGTGGGTTGGCACAGTAGGGGGGCACATGTGGTGGTGCATCAGCCGGTCATCTCAGTCGGCCAACCCATGGCACCTGCTGGGTCTGTCCCGAGATCTCCTGCACCTAGCCTGGCACAGTAGGGGGGTACAGCTGGTGGTGCATCTACCGGTCATCTCAGTCAGCCAACCCATGGCACCTGCTGGGTCTGTCCCGAGACCTCCTGCACCTAGCCTGGCACAGTAGGGGGGTACAGCTGGTGGTGCATCTACCGGTCATCTCAGTCAGCCAACCCATGGCACCTGCTGGGTCTGTCCCGAGATCGCCTGCACCTAGCCTGGCACAGTAGGGGGGTACAGCTGGTGGTGCATCTACCGGTCATCTCAGTCAGCCAACCCATGGCACCTGCTGGGTCTGTCCCGAGACCTCCTGCACCTAGCCTGGCACAGTAGGGGGGTACAGCTGGTGGTGCATCTACCGGTCATCTCAGTCAGCCAACCCATGGCACCTGCTGGGTCTGTCCCGAGATCGCCTGCACCTAGCCTGGCACAGTAGGGGGGTACAGCTGGTGGTGCATCTACCGGTCATCTCAGTCAGCCAACCCATGGCACCTGCTGGGTCTGTCCCGAGATCTCCTGCACCTAGCCTGGCACAGTAGGGGGGTACAGCTGGTGGTGCATCAGCCGGTCATCTCAGTCGGCCAACCCATGGCACCTGCTGGGTCTGTCCCGAGATCTCCTGCACCTAGCCTGGCACAGTAGGGGGGTACAGCTGGTGGTGCATCAGCCGGTCATCTCAGTCGGCCAACCCATGGCACCCGCTGGGTCTGTCCCGAGATCTCCTGCACCTAGCCTGGCACAGTAGGGGGGTACAGCTGGTGGTGCATCAGCCGGTCATCTCGGTCAGCCAACCCGTGGCACCCGCTGGGTCTGTCCCGAGATCTCCTGCACCTAGCCTGGCACAGTAGGGGGGTACAGCTGGTGGTGTATCTACCGGTCATCTCAGTCAGCCAACCCGTGGCACCTGCTGGGTCTGTCCCGTGACCTCCTGTCAGCGGGCGAGCCTTCGATACTTCACATGGCCTCAAAGTGCACCTAGCCTGGCACAGGCGCCGTGGTGACGTCACCGTCACGTGGTGGCGAATGGCGGGTATCGTCGTCTGATGGGATGTGTCAAAAAACAAATGCGGCACGTACCTTTCACGGATACGGGAAAGAGGTAACTGGGTTTTGCAGCTACAAAGCACGCATAACAAATCCTTTAAATCAACAGGAGGATTACATGCCCCCCCCACTTGATATACCTCACAACCCACCTGCCCTGATAACCCCTGATGTTCGTAGCTTTGTTTAAAGGCAAAGGATCCTCCACGTAGCCTGCGAAGCCAGGCGGGGCAAGTGCCAGCTAGCGATGCTACACCCCCCCACGCCCCCCACGCCCCCCACGACGAGACGGTGCATCGTGAACAGCACCGCAAAACCCCGGGGGGGGAGGTAGGGAGGGGGGGGGGGCTTTGTCCCCAGCGCTGCTTCGATGTTGGACTCCGGCATGAAGGTGGTGGTCAGAGGCTGCGTCGATCTGTCAGTGGTGGGACCCCGGGGAATCCGTTCAGATAGTCAAAGTCGATGTTTGTTTTTGTTGCCGGGGGGGGGGGGGGGTGGGGGGGGTTGGTGAAGGAACGGAACTTTTGGTTTACCGGGTACCAGAGCCGGATGAAGCTAAGTGTGTGGATGCCTGTTGCACGTGTTGTTATAAAGGGGCCCTAAATAATAATAATAATTTAAAAAACACAAATATTAAAACATATGTTTTTTTACTTGCATAGTAAAGTAATCGTATTTTTTTTTCAGCCCAAATAATACGACAAATCGGTCACCTCAAACACCCGGTTGTTCGTAAAAGTCTAAGGCGGTATAGTACTATAGTAATAGAGCAAGTGCAGAATCGCTGAACCGGAATTGATAGCTTCAAAGCGTTTAGCGCGGGGCCCTTGAAAGTGCAGGGCCCGTAGCTACTACTACATGTAGTAGCGACTACACGTGTAGTAGCGACTACACGTGTAGCAGCTACTACACGTGTAGTAGCTACTACACGTGTAGTAGCTGCTACACGTAGTAGCTACTACACGTGTAGTAGCTGCTACACGTGTAGCTGAAGTGCTCCCGTCTGGAACGCTCCCGTCTGGAACGCTCCCGTCTGAAGTGCTCCCGTCTGGAGCACTCCCGTCTGGAACGCTCCCGTCTGGAACGCTCCCGTCTGGACCGCTCCCGTCTGAAGTGCTCGCATCTGGAACGCTCCCGTCTGGAACGCTCAGACAGGAGCGCTCCCGTCTGGAACGCTCCCGTCTGAAGTGCTCCCGTCTGGAACGCTCCCGTCTGGAACGCTCCCATCTGGAGCTCTCCCGTCTGGAACGCTCCCGTCTGGAACGCTCCCGTCTGGAACGCTCCCGTCTGGAGTGCTCCCATCTGGAGCACTCCCGTCTGGAACGCTCCCGTCTGGAGTGCTCCCATCTGGAGCACTCCCGTCTGGAACGCTCCCGTCTGGAACGCTCCCGTCTGGAACGCTCCCGTCTGGAGTGCTCGCATCTGGAACGCTCTCGTCTGGAACGCTCAGACAGGAGCGCTCCCGTCTGGAACGCTCCCGTCTGAAGTGCTCGCATCTGGAACGCTCCCGTCTGGAACGCTCAGACAGGAGCGCTCCCGTCTGGAACGCTCCCGTCTGTAACGCTCCCGTCTGCTGTGCTCGCATCTGGAACGCTCCCGTCTGGAACGCTCAGACAGGAGCGCTCCCGTCTGGAACGCTCCCGTCTGGAACGCTCCCGTCTGGAACGCTCCCGTCTGGAACGCTTTCCCCCCTCCCGATATTAGGGAGCCGCTGGGCGAGCTGCGGCACTTTTAAATAATCGAACACTCGATTGTTCATATACATGTTGTGCCAGTAACGAATTGGCCACGTCTTTTTTTACGTGAGACAACTTTACTCATCGGCTGTGTTGGGTGGTGGTGGTGGAAGATTTAACGACGGCACATTTATACTGAGAAGTGCTTTTACAAACTCAGGCCCCTGGCAAAGCAAAGTTTCCTTTTAATGTTTAACTCGTAAGTTTATATTTTTTGGCTTGACTGAACGTTGCAAAACAACGGCCACAGTTGTTGTTGTTGTTACGAGCCCCAGTGGAGGAGGGTTACGTTGGAACAGGGACATTGCTGAGGGTCAAATCGGACTCAAAGCTGCTCATAGACTCAACACTCCCCATAGACTCAACACTGCACCATAGACTCAACACTGCCCATAGACTCAACACTGCCCATAGACTCAACACTGCCCATAGTCTCAACACTGCCCATAGACTCAACACTGCCCATAGACTCAACACTGCCCATAGACTCAACACTGCCCATAGACTCAACACTGCCCATAGACTCAACACTGCCCATAGACTCAACACAGCCCATAGACTCAGCACTGCACATAGACTCAACACTGCCCATAGACTCAACACTGCCCATAGACTCAACACTGCCCATAGACTCAACACTGCCCATAGACTCAACACTGCCCCATAGACTCAACACTTCCCATAGACTCAACACTACCCATAGACTCAACACTGCCCATAGACTCAATACTGCACCATAGACTCAACACTACCCATAGACTCAACACTACCCATAGACTCAACACTGCCCATAGACTCAACACTGCCCATAGACTCAACACTACTCATAGACTCAACACTGCCCATAGACTCAACACTGCCCATAGACTCAACACTGCCCATAGACTCAACACTGCCCATAGACTCAACACTGCCCATAGACTCAACACTACTCATGCACTCAACACTACCCATAGACTCAACACTGCCCATAGACTCAACACTACCCATAGACTCAACACTGCCCATAGACTCAATACTGCACCATAGACTCAACACTACCCATAGACTCAACACTACCCATAGACTCAACACTGCCCATAGACTCAACACTTCCCATAGACTCAACACTTCCCATAGACTCAACACTGCACCATAGACTCAACACTGCCCATACACTCAACACTGCACCATAGACTCAACACTATCCCATAGACTCAACACCACTCATAGACTCAACACTGCCCATAGACTCAACACCGCCATAGACTCAACACCGCCCATAGATTCAACACTACTCATAGACTCACCACTGCACCATAGACTCAACACCGCCATAGACTCAACACTACTCATACATCTTCTTTGGTTCTTTCGGTAAAGTCACGTAGAATGAGAATAAAATAATAAATTGATAAAATAAAATAACACAATAATATTCTCACGACGTTTCGGCCACAACACAAGCGGCCTTCATCAGGTGAAGGGGGCGAGACTGTCTGGTAGGACAGCGCTGGAGTGAGAGAGCCACGTTCAGATCACGGCTTTTAAGCCTCAAATTTTCATACACTCAACACTGCCCATAGACTCAACACTGCCCATACGTATGCAAGACAAAAGGCAGTTGTAAAGAACTGGTGTTTTCAATCGAGACGATTTAAAAGTGCACAGCTCCCATTGGCTTCCGAACATATATCGGAAGCAAGAGCGTTCCAGACGGCCGCACTCTCAGCGCACCTGAGGGTGCGTTGATGCGGCGACCGCCGCCTTTGTGTCGACGGCCGAGCCAAAGGCCACCACTGCTGCTTCGAGGATGATCGGAGTTTGCGTGATGATGGTTCATCACTCCTTGAAGAGATAGGCAGTGAGGTCATAGCGCTCCGCGTGTTCACGATCGCTCCGTGTGTTCACGAGCGAGCAGGGCCCCCCGTTGATTATTTCATTCAAACGTTCGTCCAAAAGGAAGCGTGTCGAGAGAGAGAGAGAGACGATAGTGAGAGAGAGATGCATCCTTGGAAATGCCCCCTGAGCGACAGAAAGAGGAACAGTTTAACACGCAGGAGGCTTTCGCGACCAATTAATATCTCCATATATATAAAAGGCAAAGTTGTGATTATGTCTGTCTGTTCAAAATGTTTCGCGTACTTCTCGACATGCAACAAACTTTAAATTTGCCATGTGGGTACTTTCCAGACTGTACACCATGCAAACATTATAAAAATACACTTTTGGTTTTTTTTTTGTTAGGGGGGGAGCTCAATAATGCATAGATTTTTTTGCACGGCAAGTGAGCTGTGACGTCAAATCTGTCACGTGACCCTCGCACGTGGAAGCGTAACGCATTGTGATGTAGTGGTTAGCGCTACGCCGCGCTACGAACCCGGCCACCCGAGTTCGATTCCCGCTCACGGCCACCACCGGTGACGATTATTTGAACCGCTCCTGGGCCTCCCCTAGGTCGACTCGGCCTCAAACGAGTAACTGCTGTGGTGTGTGAACATCGCCACTGGGGAGACAAAGGCGGCCGGGCGTGGTGGATCCAAGTCCCGGGCGAAGCCGGTTAGTACAGCTAGTTCATATTGAGAGTTTTTTTTTGGGGTTAGATCGCGAATTGCCCGATGATGCTGGATGTAATTACCAGCGAAACGTTGCACTACTACTCAAACTGTAAATGTTGTGGATTCACTCTTCAACAACACACCGGTGGGCTAAAGCGGCGAACTATTTTGTCTTTTGTCAACGTGACACTTTTTTTTGCTGATTGGCCGTGTCGGGTGGTGGGAGGGTTATGACAACATTTATAAACAACGCGATCTAACCCAAAAAAAACCCTTTATCGTGAAGAAAGAGGCACACCCTGGCGATTGGGGAACTATACGAGTCTGGGTCTCTGTAGGTCTCGATGAGAACGGGTGTCTGTGGGTCCGTATGGGTCTCTATGAGTCTCTAGAAACATGCGTTTCGAGTAATTCGGCTACTATGCAGATGCTTGTTTGTTCTCTCGAAGTTAAGCTATCGAAAAACACAAATTAAGCAACGTAACCAATGCGAATGACTTCGTTTTCATCAGCCACCGCTGTGTATTCATTCTTTGGGTCTTTTGGTAAAGTCATGTAGGTCGGAAAACAATAAAATAATAAAATACATACAAAACAATAAAAATTCTCACGATGTTTCGACCATAACAAAAACGGTCGTCATCAGGTGATGATGCGTTATGGTCGAAACGTCGTGAGAATTTTTATTGTTTTATATATATTTTATTATTTTATTGTTTCCCTTCAACGTGACTTTACCGAAAAAACTAAGAATATGAATTACTGCAGTCACGAAAGCTTTAAATCAAAAAATACCCCCGTGTGTTTATTTAAAAAAAATGTTTTAAAGCATCGAGAACCAAAAAGGGGTTGGGGGGTGTTGGATGCAAGTTTTTTTGCAGGCAAGATTCAGAACCCCCCCCCCCACTCCCCCCACCTTGGCCGGACGGTAGTCACCGCTGATGATGACTGTGAAAGGGTGGCAGCTGCTCCGTTTGGAACTCGTGCTGCTAGCGAGGCAGGGGGGGGGGGAGCTTATTGGATCTGTTGGTCATAATTGAGTCTCTGTTTCTTAAATGTCAGCTCAGCTCATTTTTTTAAATTTTTGTTTTGCATATTTGAAATGTTTCCAATGCCATTCACTGCTACGGGCGCAAGCTAACGTTAGACGGGCGGTGGTGAGTAGATCTGCCTACTGGTGGTGGTGGTTGTGGTGGTTGTGGTGGTTGTGGTGGTGGTTGTGGTGGTGGTGGTTGTAATGGTCGTTGTGGTGGTTGTGGTGGTGGTTGTTGTGGTGGTTATGGTGGTGGTTGTGATAGTGGCTGTGGTGGTGGTTGTGATGGTAGTTGTGGTGGTGGTTGTGGTTGTGATAGTGGTTGTGGTGGTGGTTATGGTGGTGGTGGTTATGGTGGTGGTTATGATGGTGGTTGTGATGGTGGTTGTGGTGGTGGTTGTGATGGTGGTTGTGATGGTAGTTGTGGTGGTGTTTGTGGTGGTGGTTATGCTAATGGTTATGCTGGTGGTTGTTGTGGTGGCTGTGGTTGTAGTTATGGTAGTGGTTGTGGTAGTGGTTGTGGTGATAGTTATGGTTGTGGTAGTGGTGGTAGTTATGGTTGTTGTTGTGGTGGTAGTTATGGTAGTGGTTGTGGTAGTGGTGGTAGTTATGGTTGTGGTAGTTATGGTAGTGGTTGTTGTGGTTGTGTTGGCCACTGCGCTACGAACCTGGCGTCCCCGAGTTCGATACCCGCTCACGGCCACCACCACCACCACCAAGCGACAATTATCTGAACCGGTCTCTGGGCCTAGGTCGACTCGGCCTCAAATGAGTTACCTGGTGCAGCCGTGTGCAGTCGGAAACATCGCCGCTTGGGGGGGGGGGGGCGGGGGGGATACAAAGGCGGCCGGGCGTGGTTTCTGGCCACTCCACCCCCCTCCTTCGTGTACCACAGTGCCGGCAGCCTTCATAGGCTGCTGCTGCTGCTACTCGCTAACAGCCAATTGCCCCCCGGACGGTCCGCTGAGACCGTGCGGGGGATCGTCGTCTTTGCTTGAAGAGGGCTCGCGATGGGGGGGAATGCCACCTCGCGACGAAGTGAGATGAATAAATTGACGATTTTAGGGCGCCGCTGGCGAGAGTAACGGTGAGAGTTCCGTCGGCATTTGCCTGCGAGTGACCTCGATGTGGGGGGGGTGGGGGGGGGGCGGGCATGTGAGTTCAGTTCCCGGCCAGGCTTCCACTTTGCTCAGCATCATCAGAATCAGCATCATCATCATCATCGTCGCCGGCTTCACAAATCGTGCACGTTTGCATCACGTGCGTGATGACCATCAACTTCACTGCGCTTGAGAACCCGGTTGAAACGCAACTCAGTCTGTTAGTCCGTGAGATCTCCATGGGACTCCGTCTGAGTCTACGGGTCTCTGTGTGAGTCTACAGGTATATTTGTGAGTCTGTGGGTCTCTGTGTGAGTCTACAGGTATATTTGTGAGTCTATGGGTGTCTGTGTGAGTCTACAGGTATATTTGTGAGTCTGTGGGTCTCTGTGTGTGTATATGGGTGTCTGTTAGTCTGGATCTCTGAGTCTATGGGTTGTCTGTGTAAGTCTATGGGTCTCTGAGTCGATGGGTCTCCGAGTCTGGGTGTCGCTGTGCGAGTCTCTGGGTCTCTGAGTATATGGGTCTCTATGCGAGTCTACGGGTCTCTATGTGAGTCTACGGGTCTCTATGTGAGTCTACGGGTCTCTATGTGAGTCTACGGGTCTCTATGCGAGTCTACGGGTCTCTATGCGAGTCTACGGGTCGCTATGCGAGTCTATGGGTCTCTATGTGAGTCTACGGGTCCTCTGCGCGAGTCTATGGGTCTCTATGCGAGTCTACGGGTATCTATGCGAGTCTACGGGTCTCTATGCGAGTCTACGGGTCTCTGTGCGAGTCTACGGGCCTCTGTGCGAGTCTACGGGTCTCTGTGCGAGTCTACGGGTCTCTATGCGAGTCTACGGGTCTCTGTGCGAGTCTACGGGTCTCTGTGCGAGTCTACGGGTCTCTGTGCGAGTCTACGGGTCTCTATGCGAGTCTACGGGTCTCTATGCGAGTCTACGAGGCTCTATGTGAGTCTACGGGTCTCTATGCGAGTCTACGGGTCTCTATGCGAGCCTACGGGTCTCTATGCGAGTCTACAGTGAGGGAAAAAAGTATTTGATCCCCTGCTGATTTTGTACGTTTGCCCACTGACAAAGAAATGATCAGTCTATAATTTTAATGGTAGGTTTATTTGAACAGTGAGAGACATAATAACAACAACAAAATCCAGAAAAACGCATGTCAAAAATGTTAGAAATTGATTTGCATTTTAATGATGGAAATAAGTATTTGACCCACTCTCAATCAGAAAGATTTCTGGCTCCCAGGTGTCTTTTATACAGGTAACAAGCTGAGATTAGGAGCACACTCTACTACACCCACCCACACACGTGCGTACGTGCGTAGTGGCGAATGCGTTGTCTGTGTTGAAACATAAACGCGCTGGAATCCCCAAACGCGTCGAAAGACACGGGCGGGCGGGCGGTCTGTCTCTATGAAGCCTTTTAAACGTGAATTTTTTTTTTAAAGATTTCTCTTAAATTAAATAAAAAACACATCTTCACATTTCACACGTCACTAGCTATTTTTTTTTTAATTTAACCCGCGAGCCCGCTTCTGCGAGCACCAGCGTGACGAAGAACGGAACGTTTACAAACGGGGGAAAGAAATTTAACGAAAATGAAATACAATTTCATATGAGCAGGAGGCAATGCCAAGGCCGAGTAAAAAGGTTCAGCAGCTCGCAATCAAACAGGGACCAAGTTCCATTTCATCTCCAGACAGCGAGCAAAATAAGTAATGATTTTTAAAAATAAACTTTTTTTTTAAAAACACGCTTTCATGAAATGTACTAAAAAGTTAAAAATAGATCGATCGTCACGTGGTAAACATGAATGTACTGTCGTAATGGAACAACTCCAGGAAGTGACCCCGAAGCTTGCCACAACGTAACGGACCGTGGACAATTAAACATATAAAAAATGTTTTAAAAATATATATTTTAAAAACATTTTGATAGAATATAATATTGTCATCGGTATGACATAAGTATACCAGGTTTGCAGTCGATACCACATTGGGAAGTGGGTTAAAATTGAGTTACAACATTTGAGGATACAACGACAGATATTCTTAGCTCTTTCAGTAAAGTCACGTTGAAGGGAAACAATAAAATAATAAAAAATATATATCAAACAATGAAATATATTTTATTATTTTATTGTTTCCCTTCAACGTGACTTTACCGAAAGAGCCAAGAATATGAATTACTGCAGTCACGAAAGCTTTAAATCAAAACAACGACAGAGTTAAATAAAAGCGTGTAAAGTAATAATAATAACAAGTAAACCCATCAAAAACCGATCTGTCTCTGTGCCCGAGGGCCTTCAGTTGGTGTTGCCGTGAGTTTAGAACCCCCACGGTATCTTAAAAAAAAATAACTCCTTTAAAAAGTGTTTATTTTTTTAAACAACGGTTTTATTAACAACTTTGTTTAAGAATAGGTTTTACCCTTTAACTGACACAACACAAGCAGTCAAAATGCAAACAAAAAAAGACAACTCTGATAATAATATTGGCACTGTCCTTGAATTTGATTGGTCCACACCCGAGACGGCTTTTCTTAGAGCCTAGTCTCCACTGGTGTTGGACCAGAAGACGCCAAAAGGCGTACAACTCAACAAACAGCGCACTATCAGAGTATTGAGGGCTCGGGGTGAGCATTTACATTATGAGACCTCCTTTGCCAGTAACAAGATATAGTAATTGGTTTTACCCTTTAACTGGCACAAAAACTGACACCTTTATTCAAGGTGTCAGTTGTGGTTATAAATAATAAGGCGTCCATACAAAATGTTAATTGCTTGAAAGGAGGCGGCAATTAATTGACGAATCTATGCCGATTTTCATAAAGGCGTGCATTGTCGCCGGACCCTGAGCACGTGTGCAAAAAAAAATTGCAATTGATTTGACAACAGGAAGTAGACGAACTTCCGATTACAATATTTGATCACGACAAACACAAGGTGAAGTTAAATAAAACCGTTGAAAAAAAAGTGATTTTATTTTTTTAATTATTGTGGCCAGGCGAAGGTGCCACTAGGCTGCTACGTGGTTCTTTTTTTTACTGAAGCGACCCTGTGTGTCCACACATGGTGGGCCGACGGAGTGGGCTTATATCATCGTCCAGTGGAAACCCACAGCAGCAGTAGCAGCCAAAAATGCTCTAAACTCGTCTGTGGTGATTTTTTTAAACGTGGAGGGAAAAAAAAACCGGAGGACCCGGAGAAAAGTCCATGCGGTACGGAGTGTGGTAGGGAGTGGGGTTGGGAGTGTGGTATGGAGTGTGGTATGGAGTGTGGTAGGGAGTGTGGTATGGAGTGTGGTAGGGAGTGTGGTATGGAGTGTGGTAGGGAGTGTGGTACGGAGTGTGGTATGGAGTGTGGTAGGGAGTGTGGTATGGAGTGTGGTACGGAGTGTGGTAGGGAGTGTGGTAGGGAGTGTGGTATGGAGTGTGGTAGGGAGTGTGGTATGGAGTGTGGTACGGAGTGTGGTAGGGAGTGTGGTATGGAGTGTGGTAGGGAGTGTGGTAGGGAGTGTGGTACGGAGTGTGGTATGGAGTGTGGTATGGAGTGTGGTAGGGAGTGTGGTAGGGAGTGTGGTTGGGAGTGTGGTAGGGAGTGTGGTATGGAATGTGGTAGGGAGTGTGGTATGGAGTGTGGTACGGAGTGTGGTAGGGAGTGTGGTATGGAATGTGGTACGGAGTGTGGTACGGAGTGTGGTACGGAGTGTGGTATGGAGTGTGGTAGGGAGTGTGGTATGGAGTGTGGTACGGAGTGTGGTACGGAGTGTGGTAGGGAGTGTGGTAGGGAGTGTGGTATGGAGTGTGGTATGGAGTGTGGTAGGGAGTGTGGTAGGGAGTGTGGTACGGAGTGTGGTAGGGAGTGTGGTAGGGAGTGTGGTAGGGAGTGTGGTATGGAGTGTGGTACGGAGTGTGGTAGGGAGTGTGGTATGGAGTGTGGTAGGGAGTGTGGTAGGGAGTGTGGTACGGAGTGTGGTATGGAGTGTGGTATGGAGTGTGGTAGGGAGTGTGGTAGGGAGTGTGGTTGGGAGTGTGGTAGGGAGTGTGGTATGGAATGTGGTAGGGAGTGTGGTATGGAGTGTGGTACGGAGTGTGGTAGGGAGTGTGGTATGGAATGTGGTACGGAGTGTGGTACGGAGTGTGGTACGGAGTGTGGTATGGAGTGTGGTAGGGAGTGTGGTATGGAGTGTGGTACGGAGTGTGGTACGGAGTGTGGTAGGGAGTGTGGTAGGGAGTGTGGTATGGAGTGTGGTATGGAGTGTGGTAGGGAGTGTGGTAGGGAGTGTGGTACGGAGTGTGGTAGGGAGTGTGGTAGGGAGTGTGGTACGGAGTGTGGTATGGAGTGTGGTTGGGAATGTGGTACGGAGTGTGGTACGGAGTGTGGTAGGGAGTGTGGTAGGGAGTGTGGTACGGAGTGTGGTATGGAGTGTGGTACGGAGTGTGGTAGGGAGTGTGGTACGGAGTGTGGTAGGGAGTGTGGTACGGAGTGTGGTACGGAGTGTGGTACAGAGTGTGGTCCGCACCGCCGACAAATTGTTTCCGTGCCACGGTTGGCGGGACTCCTCGGTGGCTCATCTCGTTGTGCCGGAGAGGCCGGTTTCATCACAATGTCTCTTTGTCTGACGCGTCGACGTTCAGTCTGTGATATAATCATGGGGGGTTCGGGGGGGGGGGCGGTCTGCGTTAAAGCTGCGTGAGTCTCTGTGTGAGTCTGTGGGTCTCTGTGTGAGTCTATGGGTCTCTGTGTGAGTCTGTGGGTCTCTGTGTGAGTCTATGGGTCTCTGTGTGAGTCTGTGGGTCTCTGTGTGAGTCTATAGGTCTCTGTGTGAGTCTACGGGTCTCTGTGTGAGTCCATGGGTCTCTGTGTGAGTCTATGGGTCTCTGTGTGAGTCTGTGGGTCTCTGTGTGAGTCTATGGGTCTCTGTGTGAGTCTGTGGGTCTCTGTGTGAGTCTATAGGTCTCTGTGTGAGTCTATGGGTCTCTGTGTGAGTCTGTGGGTCTCTGTGTGAGTCTATGGGTCTCTGTGTGAGTCTGTGGGTCTCTGTGTGAGTCTATAGGTCTCTGTGTGAGTCTATAGGTCTCTGTGTGAGACTTCGGGCCCCTGTGTGAGTCTATGGGCTCTCTGTACAAGTCTGTGGGTCTCTGTGTGAGTCTGTGGGTCTCTGTGTGAGTCTGTGGGTCTCTGTGTGAGTCTATAGGTCTCTGTGTGAGTCTATGGGTCTCTGTGTGAGTCTGTGGGTCTCTGTGTGAGTCTATGGGTCTCTGTGTGAGTCTATAGGTCTCTGTGTGAGTCTGTGGGTCTCTGTGTGAGTCTGTGGGTCTCTGTGTGAGTCTATGGGTCTCTGTGTGAGTCTGTGGGTATCTGTGTGAGTCTATAGGTCTCTGTGTGAGTCTGTGGGTCTCTGTGTGAGTCTATGGGTCTCTGTGTGAGTTTATGGGTCTCTGTGTGAGTCTATATGTCTCTGTGTGAGTCTATGGGTCTCTGTGTGAGTCTATGGGTACTCTGTGTGAGTCTGTGGGTTTCTGTGTGAGTCTGGGTCTCTATGTGAGCCTGTGGCTCTCTGTGTGAGTCTGTGGGTCTCTATGTGAGTGTTATGGGTCTCTGTGTGAGGGTTATGGATCTCTATGTGAGTCTATGGTTATGTGTGTGTGAGTCTGTGGGTCTGTGTGTGAGTCTATAGCTATCTCAGCGTGAGTCAGTGGTGTGTCATCTGGCCCGAAACCATCAACCCGCTTCCCTTGAGCACCCCGGTTCAATCACAGCGGTCGACTGAAACCCCGTGGCTTGTGACTCAGAATCTCTGCGCCTTTGACTCGGCCATTATGAACCACCAACCCCCCCCTTCCCCACCGAGGTCACTCCTCCACCACCATCCCCCCCCCCCCCCACATTTCCGTGCAACACTTCGGCTAAATTTGCGTGGTTGTTTTCCATAGTTGCCCCCTCGAGTGCACCAGGGGTCCGTGGAAAGCGTGACCAAGTTCACGCCGCTTCCTTTAACGCACAGACACAAGTGCTGGAGGCCACTTCCCCCGTGTGGGTCACCCTGCACGGGGGCCCGCCAGGGTGTGCCCGGAGGTGTTGACCACCTGACCCTGCTGTGTAACCAGGAGGTGTTCACCACCTGGTGTGTAACCAGGAGGTGTTGATGACCTGGTGTGTAACCAGGAGGTGTTGATGACCTGGTGTGTAACCAGGAGGTGTTGACGACCTCACCTGGTGTGTAACCAGGAGGTGTTGACGACCTGGTGTGTAACCAGGAGGTGTTGACGACCTGGTGTGTAACCAGGAGGTGTTGACGACCTCGCCTGGTGTGTAACCAGGAGGTGTTGACGACCTCGCCTGGTGTGTAACCAGGAGGTGTTGACGACCTCGCCTGGTGTGTAACCAGGAGGTGTTGATGACCTGGTGTGTGCCAGGAGGTGTTGAGCACCTGGTGTGTAACCAGGAGGTGTTGACCACCTGGTGTGTAACCAGGAGGTGTTGACGATCTCGCCTGGTGTGTAACCAGGAGGTGTTGATGACCTGGTGTGTGCCAGGAGGTGTTGAGCACCTGGTGTGTAACCAGGAGGTGTTGACGACCTGGTGTGTAACCTGGAGGTGTTGACCACCTCGCCTGCTGTGTAACCAGGAGGTGTTGACGACCTCGCCTGGTGTGTAACCAGGAGGTGTTGATGACCTCGCCTGGTGTGTAACCAGGAGGTGTTGACGACCTCGCCTGGTGTGTAACCAGGAGGTGTTGACGACCTGGTGTGTAACCAGGAGGTGTTGACCACCTCGCCCTGCTGTGTAACCAGGAGGTGTTGACGACCTCGCCTGGTGTGTAACCAGGAGGTGTTGATGACCTCGCCTGGTGTGTAACCAGGAGGTGTTGACGACCTCGCCTGGTGTGTAACCAGGAGGTGTTGATGACCTCGCCTGCTGTGTAACCAGGAGGTGTTGACGACCTGGTGTGTAACCAGGAGGTGTTGATGACCTCGCCTGGGGTGTAACCAGGAGGTGTTGACGACCTCACCTGGTGTGTAACCAGGAGGTGTTGACGACCTGGTGTGTAACCAGGAGGTGTTGATGACCTGGTGTGTAACCAGGAGGTGTTGATGACCTGCTGTGTAACCAGGAGGTGTTGACGACCTGGTGTGTAACCAGGAGGTGTTGATGACCTCGCCTGGGGTGTAACCAGGAGGTGTTGACGACCTGGTGTGTAACCAGGAGGTGTTGACCACCTGGCCCTGGTGTGTAGCCCGGAGGTGTTGACGACCTCGCCTGGTGTGTAACCAGGAGGTGTTGATGACCTGCTGTGTAACCAGGAGGTGTTGACGACCTGGTGTGTAACCAGGAGGTGTTGATGACCTCGCCTGGTGTGTAACCAGGAGGTGTTGACGACCTGGTGTGTAACCAGGAGGTGTTGACCACCTGGCCCTGGTGTGTAGCCCGGAGGTGTTGACGACCTCGCCTGCTGTGTAACCAGGAGGTGTTGACGACCTGGTGTGAAACCAGGAGGTGTTGACCACCTGGTGTGTAGCCAGGAGGTGTTGACCACCTCCTGGTGTGTAACCAGGAGGTGTTGACGACCTCACCTGGTGTGTAACCAGGAGGTGTTGATGACCTCGCCTGGTGTGTAACCAGGAGGTGTTGAGCACCTCGCCCTGGTGTGTAACCAGGAGGTGTTGACGACCTCGCCTGGTGTGTAACCAGGAGGTGTTGACGACCTGGTGTGTAACCAGGAGGTGTTGAGCACCTCGCCCTGGTGTGTAACCAGGAGTGCAGCGCCACATTAAACACGCGCTACAATGACAATACTTTAAAGCGATTTGAAGCATGTTTTATATTTATCTTTTTTGGAGGTGGGCAGAGCTTTGTGACGTCATATTTGAGGCGGGATCTGACTCTTTGTGACGCCGTGTGACGGGGGGGGGGGGTGTCAAAAATCGTCCAAAATCGCGTGACGTCATTTATGGACGGCCCCTTAACAGCTCTTGCCCCCAACAGCCTGCGTGGGCTACACGGGGCATCTTTGTCATTGGAGAAACCAAACGCCATGTCTCGGACCGCATTCGTGAACACAAAGCAGACCTTAAACACGGTAGGACCAACACCTCGGCCGTGGCAGATCATTGTTCTAATTCAGTAGGCTCACATGACATTGACTTTTCCAAGACAGAGGTTCTTTGTAAGCCATCTGGCTACCATGAGAGGTTCGTTCATGAGGCTATCCACATATATACACACACACACAGAGACAATTTCAACCAAGAAGATGGATTCTGGCTTAGCAATCATTGGAAAGATTTGATTAACCATTTCAGGTCTTAATTGATTGTTCACGCTTATGGTGGCTTTCAGACAGCATGCATTAATTTTTCGTCTCCCCCCTCCTCTTTTCAGAACATAGATGGACTCGTCCTTCTAAATAAACTGCCAAATCGCGTGGTGCTGACGTTTTTTTTATAAATAAATAAATACACCGTTTAAAAAATAAATAAATTAATGCAAACCGACACACCTGATGACGACCGTTTGCGTTATGGTCGAAACGTCGTGAGAATTTTTATATTGTTTTATATATATTTTTTTATTATTTTATTGTTTCCCTTCAACGTGACTTTACCGAAAGAGCCAAGAATATGAATATCTTTGTTCGCTTTGGCACGCTTGACCCGGCTCTGTTCCGATTGGTCCATCGGCGGCGTGGCGTCATCGGTCACGAGACGAACAATTCTCGGTGAACGCTCCGTGGAAGTGGACACCGCAGAGCCACATCTGAGATGCCTTGATTCAGACGTGACTCGTTACTCGGTTGATCTCTAACCCAACTCAATGGGTCTCTACGTAGCTCCGTGGGTCTCTGTGTGAACTCTATGTAAAACCTCAGCAGGCTTTGCCTGCTAGGATGATTGGATGGTTTAGTGTTGTGTTGTTGTGTTGTTTGTGCGTTGGGCGATTTGTTTACATTAACTTGAACTTTGCAATAGTATCGTGCTTTTTTTTTGTAACGTTTGTTTGTAACGTTCTTACCCCCCCCCACTCTCCCCCCCCCCGTGCCTCTCCTGGACGTCTGTTAACAAAGAGCTTTACAGCCCATCGGATTTCCTTCTGCAGTATAAATAATTACTTCTGATTCTATTGGACGTCTGCTAACAAAGAGCTTTACAGCCCATCGGATTTCCCCCTGCAGTATAAATAAACACTTGTGATTCTGCTGGACGTCTGTAAACAAAGAGCTTTACAGCTCATCGGATTTCCTTCTGCAGTATAAATAATTACTTCTGATTCTGCTGGACGTCTGTAAACAAAGAGCTTTACAGCTCATCGGATTTCCTGCACTATAAATAACTACTTCTGATTCTGCTGGGACATGTGTGATTAAAGAGCTTCATAGCTCATCGGATTTGGGTGGAGTCTGGTCACGAGTACAGCGGTGGGCTAGAGTGTGAGTTTCGCCACTGTGCAGGGAACTCATCCGTGAACAGGGCACGCATTCCTAACAAGTGACGAACACTCTAAATGTTTTTCTCTCTCTCCATGTTTACTGTTAGTCATTTGTCCCATCACCCAAACCCCTCCTGTCATCTCCGATCAGCACGGTTGGCTTACGTATGGTGCGAAAGAAGTTGGACATACATCACTTTACACTACACTATTCACTACACACACCATACACTACACTACTATAAACTACACTGTACACTACACTACTGTACACTACTGTACACTACACTACTATACACCACACGACAGTATATACTATAAACTACACTCTACACTACACTACTATACACTACACTATACACTACACTATACACTACACTACTGTACACTACACTATACACTACTATACACCATACTGCAGTATATACTATAAGCCACACTGTACACTATACACTACTATACACTACACTACTGTACACTACACTACTATACACTACACTATACACTACTATACACTACACTACTATACACTACACTATACTATACACTACACTATACACTACACTACTATACACCACACGACAGTATATACTATAAACTACACTTTACACAACACTACTATACACTACACTATACACTGCACTACTGTACACTACACTACTATACACCACACTACAGTATATACTATAAACCACACTGTACACTATACACCATACACTACAATATACACTACACTGTACACTACACTATACACTGCACGCCTACACACTACATTGCCTACTGTACTGTACACTACGATACAGGAACTAAACTAATATTGAAAACGAATTTCTTTAGAACTGCTTTTTGTGTTTAGTTTGTTGTGTCGGTAAGGGAGGGAGCAGAGAGAGGAGTGAGTGGATGGGTGGGTGAGTGAGTGGGTGAGTGGGTGGATGGGTGAGTGAGTGGGTGGGTGAGTGAGTGGGTGGGTGAGTGAGTGGGTGGGTGGGTGAGTGAGTGGGTGGGTGGGTGGGTGAGTGGGTGGGTGGGTGGGTGAGTGGGTGGGTGGGTGGGTGAGTGAGTGGGTGGGTGGGTGAGTGGGTGGGTGAGTAGGTGAGTGAGTGGGTGGGTGAGTAGGTGAGTGAGTGAGTGGGTGAGTGAGTGAGTGGGTGAGTGAGTGAGTGGGTTGGTGGGTGAGTGAGTAGGTGGGTGGGTGAGTGTGTGGGTGGGTGAGTGAGTAGGTGGGTGGGTGGATGAGTGGGTGGGTGGGTGAGTGGGTGTACAACTCAAAAACAGCTGGCACAAAAACTGACACCTTTATTCAAGGCTCTAAGAAAAGCCGTCTCGGGTGTGGACCAATCAAATTCAAGGACAGTGCATATTATCAGCGTTGTCTCTTTTTGTATGCATTTTGACTGCTTGTGTTGTGGTTATTGCAAACATGATCCCTTGTATAAAGGTGTCACTTTTGTGCCAGTTAAAAGGGTAAAAACCTATTTCTGTATCTTGTTACTGGCAAAGGAGGTCTCATAATGTAAATGCTCACCCCGAGCCCTCAATACTCTGATAGTGCGCTGTTTTTGAGTTGTACGCCTTTTGGCGTCTTCTGGTCCAACACCAGTGGAGACTGGGCTCTAAGAAAAGCTGTCTCGGGTGTGGACCAATCAATTTCAAGGACAGTGCATATTATTATCAGAGTTGTCTCTTTTTGTTTGCATTTTGACTGCTTGTGTTGTGGTTATTACAAACATGATGCCTTGAATAAAGGTGTCAGTTTTTGTGCCAGTTAAAAGGGTAAAACCTATTCCTATATCTTGTTACTGGCAAAGCAGGTCTCATAATGTAACTGCTCATAGACTCAACACTGCCCATAGACTCAATACACCCATAGACTCAGCACTGCCCATAGACTCAATCTGCACCATAGACTCAACACTGCACCATAGACTCAACACTGCCCATAGACTCAACACTGCCCATAGACTCAACACTGCACCATAGACTCAACACTGCCCATAGACTCAACACTGCCCATGGACTCAACACTGCCCATAGACTCAACACTGCACCATAGACTCAACACTGCACCATAGACTCAACACTTCCCATAGACTCAACACTACCCATAGACTCAGCACTGCCCATAGACTCAACACTGCACCATAGACTCAACACTGCACCATAGACTCAACACAGCCCATAGACTCAACACTGCCCATAGACTCAACACCCCCCATAGACTCAATACTCCCCATAGACTCAACACTGCACCATAGACTCAACACTGCACCACAGACTCAACACTGCACCACAGCCTCAACACTGCACCACAGACTCAACACTGCACCTCCCATTAGCAGGGTTGGCTACGTACGGCGCGACAAGTTCAACGTGCTCACGGGCAATCGCAGGGCCGCACCTTTTACCCTCTGCATCACGCGGAAAATAACCCCGAGAGCTTCGCGATCGATCTCCTGCTCTTCCATTTCTGCGCCCCGCGTCTCGCGCCAGGCAACCCGTGCCCTGGCAGCTTTGCGGCCCGAGAATGGAGGTGCTCGTGGAGGACAAGGCAAGCCACCTGGTGGAGGAGGAGCCGGAGATCTAGGGGGGCCCCCTCGCGGAGGAGGAGGAGCGGCCGATCTCTCTCATGGAGGAGGAGAAGAAGCAGAGCTCCAGGATGGTGGAGTGGCAGAGCCCCACGACGGAGGTCAAGCGCGGCCCACGGACGGAGGTCAAACAGAGCCCCCTGACTGCTGACATCGAACAGAGCAAGGTCAAACAGAGCTCCCCGATGGGGTTTAAGCAGGGCCCCAGGGCGGAGGTCAAACAGAGCCCCCAGACGGAGGTCAAGCAGGGCCCCGGGACAGAGGTCACGCAGAGCTCCCTGACGGAGGTCAAGCAGAGCTCCCTGGTGGAGGTGCTTGTACCCCTGGCGGAGGGCCTGGCCGTGGAGCGGCTGTACATCTCCGCGGAGCGTGAGCTGCTGCAGAGGCTCAACACGGAGCTCCACGCCGGGGCCGCCAAGCTCGCTCAGGGGGCCTGGGCCACGTCGCGGAGCAAGTGGCACCTCCGGGTGCTGGAGCGAGCTCTCCAGGATGGGTCAGTTGTCTCATCATCATCATCATCAGCAGCAGCAGCAGCAGCAGCAGCTCCATGATCAGCAGAAACTATATCAACGATGTTTTATCAGCTCTTTTTATTTATTTTTTACCAGGGAAGGTCCACTGAGCTATGTAGCTCCTAGTCTTCCTTCCTTTCGGTGAAGTCACTCGTGAGTGTGATCGAAACGTCGTGAATTTTTTTATTTTATTTTGTCTACATCATTAGACCTCCTTTGCCGGTACCAAAATGTAATAATAATAAGGGTTTTTCCCCTTTTTTCTGGCAACAAAACTGAAACCTTTTTTTTTACAAGGATTTATGTTACTGCATTAACCACAATACCTGCAGTCAAAATGCAAACATTAAAACACACTATGATAATATATGCATTGTCCTTGAAACTGATTGGTCCACACCAAGGGACGCCTTTTGGCGTCATCTGGTCGAGCACCAATTGGGTCGAGGCTCAAAAGAAAGCCGTCC
>NC_133725.1:3623894-3651394 GCF_048934315.1 Petromyzon marinus | reverse complement strand
GGAGAAAAACAACGCCGGTGGAGCACGAGAAGGGCGGATTCTCGTTGACTCTCTTAGCCCTCGCTGTCGCCGCACAGGGGTGCTCCACTTACGAACGTTACACTTCCGAGCGTCCAGAGATACGAACAATCCTGTACGTACGTCCAGTCGCACGGCTGCCTGCGCGACTATCCGGAGGACGTGACTTTATTTCTTTCTGTTACATTGCATTCAGGAGCGGAGCCGGGGGGGTGGTGACAGGGGGGGTGACATTCTGCGTGTAATTGTACGACACTCGGTCTGGCGGATTCCGTGCCAACTGCATTGTCAGAGCGTGTCGCCAACCGATGGCGTCTAGTTCGACAGGCCGACTCTCTCTAAATCATTCTTGATATTAACATTTGTTGAATGTCACCCCGGCCTGAAATCCTGGCTCCTGCCCCTGATTGCATTCATGGCTTTATTTTGGTGATTTCGAAAAGTTTTTTTTGGTTTTGCCATGTTTTTGTTTAGTGTAGTACGGAGTTAGACTGATGGCCTTAATCTTAGTTGTCTTGTGGTTGTTGTTGTTGTTGCTTGACTTGCATCCCACTGGGATTTTTGCACACAGCGTTGGTGTGCGGTGCTATTTCAGGAATATTTTGATGTTTTTTTCCTGGATTTTCTGTTTTGCACAGTCAACACGTAGTCACTTTAAGATGTTTTTGTTTTGTTTGTTTGTTGTGGTTGCACCCAATTCAAGAGCCGAATGGCTCACAGGGGCTATACCCAAATAAACGAAACTACGGAACGATGGAACTTCCTTCGCAGGGCCACCTGCGCGACTTTCTGGAGGACGTTCTGAGCGACCGCGGTGACGGGGAAACGCCGACCGCCGCCTCCGAGGCCGAGGATCACCTCTGCAGGACCTCGGTGCTCATCACCATGAGCCAGCTGCTTGGCCTGGTAGGCGGCGTTGGACCACGGCCTCTGTCTGAACCTCTGTCCCAAGCAGCCCCGCTCAGTCTCGGGGGCTCTTTGTCCCATCAGATGGCGCCGCTGTAGAGTCACGGTCAGCGCCACCGGGGCTTGCAAACCACCGGTTCGACTTCTTTATTTCCCCGCGGCGTGGCAGCTCCAAGCAACGATACGGGTTTCTCAAATCCCGCCGGGTTCACCATAGTGTGTTGGGGTAGTGAAGTGTAGGTAACCTCTTGCCGTGGTGAGATGTTGACCACCTCACCTGGTGCACAGGAGGTCGTGGGTTCGATCACAACCCTGACGCCTGCTGCTGTATATTTGGAGTTTGCGTGTCTCTCTCTCTCATCATCATCATTATCACGGTGGCTATGAGATGTTCACCACCTCGCCTGGTGTACAGGAAGGTCGTGGGTTCGATCACAACCCTGACGCCTGCTGCTGTATATTTGGAGTTTGCGTGTCTCTCTCTCTCTCCCCGTGGTCGCGTGGATTTTCTCCAGGTACCTCCGGTTTGTCCCCTCCACATTTAGAAATCAACGCCGCGCGTTTGGAGTTATTTGACCGCTCGCTATGCATTTCCACGTGGCGATGATGATGATGAGCCACTTCGCTGAGCTATCACTTGTGACGGCCTGGGTCGCTCCGTGACAAAGAGCCGCGCAGCAGCTCAGCGGCGGGGGGGGCCTCACGCGCAGTTCAGAGCATTTGGCCGCCGCTGCACGTGTCCTCGTGACGACGATAAGCCGCCACCTCGCTGGGCGATGGTGACGCTGTGGCGAGGGTCACTTCAAGAAGAGCCCCAAAGACAAACCGAGTTAGCCAGCCCGCCCCGTCCACCAAACGTCGCCGCGGAAGATTCGGCAAACCGCCCGCTGACGATCTCCAACGCGGGCGAACCGCCCCTCACCCCCCCGCCCCCACCTCCGCCAGGTGGATTTCACGTGGCTGGCGCTGGAGAGCGGTGGTGCCGCGGCCGCGGCGGCGGCGACGGAGCCGGACGACGACGGAGGCGTCGCGGCCGTCCGGAACGCTCTGCGCGGCCTGCCCAGGCGCCCGCCGCTCCGCTCGCGATCGCCCAGCGGCGGCGCCGCCTCATCCTCTACTCTGTCCCTCGCCGGCGGCGGCGGTGGCGGCGGCGGTGGCGGTGGCGGTGGCGGTACCACGCCACCGGAGAGGAGACGTGCCGGTAGTGGCGGCGGTTCCACGCCGCCGGAGAGGAGACGCGGCGGCAGCGGCGGCAGCGGCGATGCCAAGATGAGTGGAACCTCACCGGGAGGGACGCCGTCGACCAAACGCCGGCTACTTTCGCTCGGTGAGGCCCCGGGGTTGGGGTGCTTCTTCTCAATGGCCGTGTCGGAGACGCTGATTCCGGCGCCGCTGGACGTTGGGGGGGGGGGGGGGGGGTGGGGGGCGAAGCGGTCGGATGTCCCCGGGTCGCTTTTGAAAATAAAAGTTGATACCTCCGCGGGCTTTGGCCTGCTGGGATGGGGACGGTTTAGTTTGATTTGTGGCGGCGGTCTCGCCCGGCTTCGCTGGAATGGCTCCTGGCTTACGTGAGATCCGACCTCGTGGAAAAATGCTCCTCGTGAGAGAGAGAGAGAGAAGATAAATAAACTCCTCAAAATGTTTTGTTTTTCATAAAACAACGGTTTTATTAACAACTTCGTTTAACTCGCGGTCGAGAAGTACGTCAATGATGCGGTGCCTGCTCCCACATGAACGCTTGCTTGAATTGATCACTTCTGTAACGAGTTCACACGGAGCGTGCGCGCCTCAGACACGTGGCGCCTGCTTCTTGGGCGAGGCGATTCGAGAGTTTAGGGACCGCGGCGTTTTGGACCCAGACAAATATACATATATACGTAAAAATAATAAGGCGTCCGTGCAAAATGTAAATTGCTTGAAAGTAGCGAATTAATGTTTTAATTGACGCAGGCACGCATTGCCACGGGATCTGAGCACGTGTGCAAAATTTGGAATTGATTGGACAACAGGAAGTAGACTAACTTTTGATTACAAGATTTGACCACGGCACAGGAGTCAAGTTCGGTAAACTGCACGTGGAAAGGTTTTGCGTTGTGTCGCGCGAGCCGCAAGCGGTGCGGATGAGCACCGCGGAGCGATCGGAGGCGTAAGGCGGCCAGCCGACTCACACGCCTCCCTCGCTCGAGCTCCGCTACGGAGTAAGGCAGATGGACTTTAGCTGTGGCACAAAAGTCCGTTCAGTTTCCGGCGTACGGAAAATTGGGGTTGCGGATCGTTCCCGTGGGACACCTAACCCTGCTGCCGTAACCCCGGGGGACCGTGTTTGCGCGTGTGTTTGCGTGATTTGTTTACGTTTCTTGTACCACTGTCATGTTTTTTTTTGTTTTTGTTGTCATTCTGACCCCGTGCCCCGACTGTACATCTGCTGCAACAAAGAGGCTCATCGGATATCCCTCCTGCGGTATAAATACAATATTCTTAATTCGGCTTGTGAAATGATGAGAGCCACAAGGAGAGCTTTTACACCTCGTCCGATATAATCCCTCCCCGCGGTACAAACGACGATATTTTTCCGACCCGAATTCCGACTCGCTCGCGAGCCGAAATCCGGGTGGCGGATAGCGGCGGCCGGCGTTCGCTCGCTCGTTCGCTCGCTCGCTCACTCGCCGTGACGGCCGCGTCGTGTCGGTTCGCAGGGAAGGCAAAGCACAAGCACTCCCTCGTGAGCCTGGTGCCGGCGGGGCTCCGGGACGCGCCGAGCGATCTGCTCGCCGAAGAAGTGCTCGTCGTGCCGCTGGAGGGCGCCGCCGTCGCCACGCTCGGCATGAAGTCGGAGGCCCAGGTGCGCGTGCGTGCGCGTGTCCCCTGGCGATCGCCCCGCTGCTGTGCGTGTGGATTGTTGCCGCGCGTCTTCCCTCCCTCCCTCTCTCGCTCGCTCGCTCTCTCTCTCTCTCTCTGTCGCCGAACGTTTCCGCGCGATGATGAGGATGGTGATGATGAGCCCGCTATCGTTTGTTGTGGCCTGGTCACTTCTGAAAAAGAGCTTTGCGGCTCAGTGGGGCCTGGCCTGGTAAAGTAAAATTGTTCAGTTGCAGATTTATATTTGGGGTTTGCGTGTCTCTCTGTCTCTCTCACCGTGGTCGCGTGGATTTTTCTCCGTCCATGTGTCCGTTCGTGTGTCTGTCCGTGCTTCCGTCCGTCCATCTCAAGGGAGGGGGGGGGGGTGTACGGGGGTAGGACATCACCCTGCTGACTCCTCCGCCCCGTTCCGCTCCGCGCAGATCCTGGCGGCCGAAGCCGCGAGCGAGGGGGCTACGGCGGACCGGTCGCGGGAACCCGGCGGGGGAGAGGAGACGTCGGCACAGGAGACGGAGCGGGAGGAGGCGGAGGAGGAGGAGGAGCTCCAGGAGGCGCCGGTGACCGGCAGCCAGAGCACTCTGAGCGACTCTGGTGATGAGCTTTTACACCGCAGTGGCGCGAGGTCTCGTTTGTATTGTTCTGTTTGTATTGTTCCATCTACTTTGTATTGTTCTGTTTGTATTGTCTCGTTTGTATTGTTCTGTTTGTATTGTTCCGTCTGCTTTGTATTGTTCTGTTTGTATTGTCTCCTTTGTATTGTTCTGTTTATATTGTTCCGTCTGCTTTGCATTGTTCTGTTTGTATTGTCTCGTTTGTATTGTTCTGTTTGTATTGTTCCGTCTGCTTTGTATTGTTCTGTTTGTATTGCTCCGTCTACTTTGTATTGTTCTGTTTGTATTGTTCTGTTTGTATTGTTCCGTCTGCTTTGTATTGTTCTGTTTGTATTGTTCCGTCTACTTTGTATTGTTCTGTTTGTATTGTCTCGTTTGTATTGTTCTGTTTGTATTGTTCGTTCTACTTTGTATTGTTCTGTTTGTATTGTCCCGTTTGTATTGTTCTGTTTGTATTGTTCCGTCTACTTTGTATTGTTCTGTTTGTATTGTTCCGTCTACTTTGTATTGTTCTGTTTGTATTGTCTTGTATGTATTGTTCTGTTTGTATTGTTCCGTCTGCTTTGTATTGTTCTGTTTGTATTGTCTGGTTTGTATTGTTCTGTTTTATATTGTTCTGTTTGTATTGTCTGGTTTGTATTGTTCTGTTTTATATTGTTCTGTTTGTATTGTTTCATCTTGTTGTGTTGTTCTCTTCGTATAGTTCCATCTCGTTTGTATTGTTTTGGTTGTATTGTTCTGTCTCATTTGCATAGTTCTGTTTGTATTGTTCTGTCTAGTTTCTATTGTTCTGTTTGTATTGTTTGTCTCGTTTGTATTGTGTACGATGAGACACGTTGACTCACTGTGCAATTGTTCGCCAGGTGTGAGTGGCGTGTCGAGCTCAGAGTTCAGCAATGCGAGGTCGGAGGTCAGCACCGAGGATCTGGATGCAGGAAAGAATCTTGGTAAGTGGTTGAGTGGAATCGGCGTCATCTTCATCATCTTCACCTTCATCATGAGCAGCTTCATCATCATCAGCAGCATGACCAGCAGCATAATCGGCATTATCATAATCATCGCCGTCAGCAGTAGCACCATCACCTTCAACATCGTTACGTTCAGGATCGTCATCAATCTCAGTTTTTTTGTGAGCCTACGGGTCTCTGTGTGAGTCTGTGGGTCTCTGTGTGAGTATATGGGTCTCTGTTTTAGTCTATGGGTCTCTGTGCGAGTCTATGGGTCTCTGTGTGAGTCTATCGATCTCTGTGTGAGTCTATGGGTCTCTGTGTGAGTCTATTGATCTCTGTGTGAGTATATGGGTCTCTGTGTGAGTCTATGGGTTTCTGTGTGAGTCTATGGGTCTCTGTGCAAGTCTGTGGGTCTCTGTGTGAGTCTATTGATCTCTGTGTGAGTCTATGGGTCTATGTGTGAGTCTATGGGTTTCTGTGTGAGTCTATGGGTCTCTGTGCAAGTCTGTGGGTCTCTATGTGAGTCTATGGGTCTCTGTGTGAGTCTATGGGTCTCTGTGTGAGTCTATGGGTCTCTGTGTGAGTCTACGGGTCTCTGTGTTAGTCTATGGGTCTCTGTGCGAGTCTATGGGTCTCTGTGTGAGTCTATCGATCTCTGTGTGAGTCTATGGGTCTCTGTGTGAGTCTATGGGTCTCCGTGTGAGTATATGGGTTTCTGTGTGAGTCTATGGGTCTCTGTGCGAGTCTGTGGGTCTCTGTGTGAGCCTACGGGTCTCTGTGTGAGTCTACGGGTGTCCGTGTGAGTCTATGGGTCTCCGTATGAGTCTACGGGTCTCTGTGTGAGCCTATGGGTGGGACCTTTAGGTTTTACCCTTTCTGGCAATAAAGCACCAAACAGAATCCTTTTTCAGGAATCACTGTCTGCATGAACCACACACACACACACAGTACTTGCGATGAACATGCAGAGAAAAACAACACGCTCTCATAACATACTTTTTTGCGTTGTCTTTGAAACTGCTGGTCTCTGGCGTGGAACCAATCAGTTTCCCCGGGCCTCGGGGTCTTCGCTCAGTGTGGCGCACTGCCCGGTGAAGTTTCCCGGGGGAAGTCCTCGCCTCGTTTGTAAATGTGGCTATAATTTATACATATATGTTTTTATATTCTTGGTTCTTTCGGTAAACTCACGTAGAAGGGGAACAATAAAATAACAAAAATTTGAAAACAATTGTTTTGTTATTGATTTATATTTTTATTATTTTATTGTTTCCCTTCCACGTGGTGACTTTACCGAAAGAACCAAGAATATGAATCCCTGCAGTCACGAAAGCTTTAAATCAAAATGTAACATGCCTATTCTCGGTTCTTTCGGTAAAGTCACGTAGAAGGGAAATAATAAAATAATTAATATATATAAAACAATAAAATTCTCACGACGTTTGATTGCAACACAAGCAATCATCATCAGGTGTGGCGGTTTAAAAAATAAAAAAAACGCCACTATTTTCAAATTTCCTTGTTGTGGTTTTCACACCTGATGATGATTGCTTGTGTTGCAGTCGAAACGTCGTGAGAATTTTATCGTTTTATATTTTTATTATTTTACTGTTTCCCTTCTAACGTGGTGACTTCACCGAAAGAACCAAGAATATGAATCCCTGCAGTCACGAAAGCTTTAAATCAAAAGACGTGTTTGTGTTTCCCCCCAAATCAGCGACGAGGCCTCTCCGCGTCTGCTCGGCCCCGGCCATGCGGCCATCGACGAGGTTGAGGCTCTTAGACGAGGGGCCGCCGTCTTCGTCCGCGCTGCCCGCCCGTGACCACGACCCCTCCTCGTCCGACGTCCCGCCACCCACCGCCACCGCCTCCGCCTCCTCCACCGCCTCCGCCGCCTCCTCCTCCGCCGTGACGCGGCGAGCCGTGAGCGACGCGACCTGGAACCGGCCCGGGAACCGGACCGCGATGTTTGTCGATCCGGACGAAATGTTGCTCCCGGTTGCCGGAGCGGCCGGGACGGCCGCCTTCGCCGTCGCCGCGTCGTCGTCGTCGTCGTCGTTGTCGTCGTCCGGTCCGCGTGCCGCCCCGGGTCTCGCCGAGCCGTCGAGCCCTCCGGAATCCAACCCGGACGTCGGGGACTTCACGTTGCTCACGTTGGAGGATTCCGGGAAGTCGACGTCCTCCGAGCAGGTAGCGGCGTTTTTGTTTTTTTTCCCCCCCCTCCCTTCCACCCCCCCGGCCGTCGCAACGCTGCCGTTCTAGATTTGAAGCTTTCGTGACTGCAAGGATCCACACTCTTTGGTTCTATTCGGTAAAGTCACGTAGGTAAAAAAAATAAAACAACAAAAATCACGACGTTTCGGCCACAACACAAGCGGCCTTCATCAGGTGAAGGGACCGGACTGTCCAGAGGGCAGCGTTGAAGTGAAGACAGGCAAGCCCAGGTCGCGTCCTTTAAGCTGTGTTGTCGCGGCATCTTTTGAGGAAGGTCGGCGTCTCGATGAGCTGTGACTTCTCGTCCCGTTGTCTGTTGAAAGCTCTAACAGATAGGTGAAAGCCCTCCCCGTAGAGGTTACCAATTCTAGATTTGAAGCTTTCGTGACTGCAAGGATCCACACTCTTTGGTTCTATTCGGTAAAGTCACGTAGGTAAAAAAAATAAAACAACAAAAAGCACGGCGTTTCGGCCACAACACTAGCGGCCTTCATCAGGTGAAGGGACCGGACTGTCCAGAGGGCAGCGTTGAAGTGAAGACAGGCAAGCCCAGGTCGCGTCCTTTAAGCTGTGTTGTCGCGGCATCTTTTGAGGAAGGTCGGCGTCTCGATGAGCTGTGACTTCTCGTCCCGTTGTCTGTTGAAAGCTCTAACAGATAGGTGAAAGCCCTCCCCGTAGAGGTTACCAATTCTAGATTTGAAGCTTTCGTGACTGCAAGGATCCACACACCTATCTGTTCGAGCTTTCAACGGACAACGGGACGAGAAGTCACAGCTCATCGAGACGCCGACCTTCCTCAAAAGACGCCGCGACAACACAGCTTAAAGGACGCGACCCTGGGCTTGCCCGCCTTCACTCCAACGCTGCCCTCTGGACAGTACGGTCCCCTTCACCCGATGAAGGCCGCTTGTGTTGTGGCCGAAACGTCGTGATTTTTTTGTTGTTTTATTTTTTTTTGACCTACGTGACTTTACCGAATAGAACCAAAGAGTAACGCCGCCGTTGTCGAAGCGTAGCCAAGCAACACGGCCCGAGACGCGCCAGCGGCGGGGGCTCGACGGGGAACGATGGTGGCTTGGAGGCCGCAGCCACTGTCCCGGTGGCACGCAACGGCGCGGATGTCTACTCGGCCCTCTCGTCGCTCGCCCCGATTTCGACGCGGGTGACTTTTTTCGGGGACTCCCCCCCACCCCCACCCCTACCCTCACCCCCCCACCCCCACCCCCCCCCCCCATTTCTCCTTCCTCCGTTTATTTTGTTTCCGTTGTCCCCGGTCCGGGTGAAGCCGGGGAGTGGGGTGGGGGGGGGGGGGGGGGTCGCCCCTCGCTTTCGCCAACGGGAACCCCCTCCAGCGTCGTCCGTTCTCAACGTCTGTCGAGCCGCGTGGCTGCCTGCCTGCCGGTTCAACGCTGAAATCGAACTCGCTTAACCGACCGACCCAACGACCGACTAACTAGAAATGAAAAAAACAAAAATAAAAAAAAACAAAAATCAAAAACCCTGCGCCACATCCATGAACGAATTGGCGATTCGGATTCCAATTCGGGCCCTAATTGCCGCCCTCGGTCGGGACAGGCAATCGGCCCCGGCCCGTGTGTTAATCGGCCTGTGGGCTCTCACCGGTCGTTAGCGGAGCGTGTAGCGAGTAGGGAGGGTGGGGGGTGTGGGGGGTGTGGGGAGGTGGAGGAGCGGGGGGGGGGGGGGTGGCTGCCGTCGATCCGTCTGCATCGGCGAGGTCCTCCACCACAACCCCTCCCCCCGTCGCCCACGCGCGACGCTTCGCCGTGACGGATTGACTGGCAATCGTTTTCCCAGGCACCCGTGCGTCTGTGAGGGGAAGGGCCCACGTGGAAGGAGATATCACAGAGCTATATCTGAGATCCCTTCTCCTTAGAGTGATGCTTTGGGCCACACGGAATGGCCCACAGAAGCGGATATCACAGACCTGCCTCCGAGATCTCTTCTCCTTCAAGTGATGCTTTGGGTCACGCGGAATGTCCCACAGAAGCGGATATCACAGAGCTATATCTGAGATCCCTTCTTCTTCGAGTGATGACTTGGGCCACACGGAATGTCCCACAGAAGCGGATATCACAGAGCTAAATCTGAGATCCCTTCTCCTTCGAGTGATGCTTTGGGCCACACAGAACGCTCCACAGAAGCGGATATCACAGATGCTGCGATCCGCTCAGAACAACCCACGTGGAAGCGGATATCGCAGAGAGACCACCGAGATCCATTGTCTCTTGAGTGATGCTCCGGTCTCCTTCTTCAAGGGAGCTCTGCTCCACGCACACCAGAGGGCAGCAGTCGGCCACCTGCCCTGCCACCCGAGAGCGTTCTGCATGAAATGTATGCCCGGCGAATATCAAGGCGTCGCCGCTCCTCCACGTGGAGGAGTGACGCTTGTGTGTGTGTGTTGTATGTATGTGCGTTGAACTTCTTTCGCCACAGTGCGTTGCCGACTGTGCTAATCGGAGGTGCAGTGTTGAGTCTATGGGGCAGTGTTGAGTCTATGGTGCAGTGTTGAGTCTATGGTGCAGTGTTGAGTCTATGGTGCAGTGTTGAGTCTATGGGCAGTGTTGAGTCTATGGGGCAGTGTTGAATCTATGGTGCAGTGTTGAGTCTATGGTGCAGTGTTGAGTCTATGGGGCTATGTTGAGTCTATGGGGCAGTGTTAAGTCTATGGGCAGTGTTGAGTCTATGGTGCAGTGTTGAGTCTATGGTGCAGTGTTGAGTCTATGGGCAGTGTTGAGTCTATGGTGCAGTGCTGAGGCTATGGACAGTGTTGAGTCTATGGGTAGTGTTGAGTCTATGGGCAGTGTTGAGTCTATGGGGCAGTGTTGAGTCTATGTGCAGTGTTGAGTCTATGGGCAGTGTTGAGTCTATGGGCAGTGTTGAGTCTATGGGGCAGTGTTGAGTCTATGTGCAGTGTTGAGTCTATGGGCAGTGTTGAGTCTATGGTGCAGTGTTGAGTCTATGGTGCAGTGTTGAGTCTATGGGGCAGTGTTGAGTCTATGGTGCAGTGTTGAATCTATGGACGGCGAACTGACCGTTATTGCTCTCGCTTCGACTCAGGAGGATCGCGCAGCCCACGATGACGAGAAGCTGGAGAAGTCCAAGCCCTGGTGGAAGAAAATATCCTCGAAGTCTAAAGGTGAGCTTCAAACTGCGGCATTTGGTGTCGTGTTTACCCCTCGTGGCGCAACGTCCCTCCGTGCTGTTAGAGAGCGGCCCGGCTAAAGCGGATATCACAGAGCTAGTCTCTGAGGTGGATCCTTCTGCAGGTGACGCTCTGGTCCGCACTGAGCGGCACGCGGAAGCGGGTATCACAGAGCTAGTCTCTGAGGTGGAGCCTTCTGCAGGTGACACACTGGTCCACACTGAGCGCCACGTGGAAGCGGGTATCACAGAGCTAGTCTCTGAGGTGGAGCCTTCTGCAGGTGACACACTGGTCCGCACTGAGCGCCACGTGGAAGCGGGTATCACAGAGCTAGTCTCTGAGGTGGAGCCTTCTGCAGGTGACACACTGGTCCACACTGAGCGCCACGTGGAAGCGGGTATCACAGAGCTAGTCTCTGAGGTGGAGCCTTCTGCAGGTGACACACTGGTCCACACTGAGCGCCACGCGGAAGCGGGTATCACAGAGCTAGTCTCTGAGGTGGAGCCTTCTGCAGGTGACACACTGGTCCACACTGAGCGCCACGTGGAAGCGGGTATCACAGAGCTAGTCCCTACGCAGTAGAGGGAGGGCAGTACTTTTTCCCCGGGTCCTCCGGTTTTCCCCCTCCACGTTTAGAATCGATGTCACGCGTTATTTGGCTGCTGCTGGAAAATTTGTACGCGACGATGATGACGACGATGACGACGATGACGACGATGACGATGACGACGACGACGACGACGATGTTGATACGATGACGACGATGACGACGACGATGACGTCGACGATGACGACCGACGATGATGTTGTTGATGACGATGATGTTGATGACGATGACGACGATGACGACGATGATGACGACGATGACGTCGATGATGACGACGATGATGTTGTTGATGACGATGATGTTGATGACGACGATGACGATGATTAGCCGCCACTTGGTTGAGCTGCTGTCATTGGTGATGGCCACGTGGGTAGGCTTCTGACAACGTAGCAGCTCGGTGGGGCCTCAACCCGGTAAAGTAAAATAAAATTAGTTTAATTTGTGTCTGATGTTTCTGGTTTCATTTGACGGTGGTGGTGGTGGTGGCGACGTTCTCTCTGTCTCTCTCTGTCTCTCTCTCTCGGTACTTTGCCACCCAGGGTCGAGCGGCACCAAGAAGAAGGAGAAGCAGGGATCTCCCGACAAGGTCGCCGTGTCCGTCGGTGAGGTCGCACGCACGCACGCCTACACACACACACACGCACACGTACGCACACTCACGCACACACACGCACACACACACACACACGCACACACACGCACATGTACGCACACTCACGCACACACACGCACACTCACGCACGCCTACACGCACGCACACTCACACACACACGCACACTCACACGCACACACACGCACACTCACGCACGCCTACACGCACACACACGCACGCCTACACGCACACACACGCACGCACACTCACACGCACACACACGCACACTCACGCACACTCACGCACACACACGCACACACACGCACGCAAAGACAAAGATCCCCCGTGCAGCCCCAACAGACCGCTGGGGCAAGTGCTGTCGGCGATCAGCAGCGCTTACGAAGTCAGCCACTGCGGCACAGGGGGTGGGGGGTGTTGGTGGCCAGCAACCACGCCTGCAGCTCTGGCGGGAGAAGGCAAAGGCGCAGCTGCTTGCAATGAAATTCCCGCGCGCACGGCACCGCTGGCGGAAGCTGTGGGGGGGTGGGGGTGATGGTGGGGGCTTACCCCCCCCCCCACCCCACCGCTAGAGTTGTGAAGCTGCTTCTGGAGCGGGGGCTGGCGCTCTCCCATGCCACCGGCGGTGGCATGGGAGAGCAGTTGCAGGGGCTGCGCCCGCCATCGTCTTGTTTGGCATTGCCGTCATCGTCGTCATCGTCGTCGTGGTAATGTTCCTGTTCGTCGTCATCATCGTCGTCATCGTCGTCGTATTCATCATCATCATTGTAGTCGTCATCATCGTCATCATCGTCGTCGTCTTCATCATTGTAGTCGTCATCATCGTCGTCGTCATCATCATCATTGTAGTCGTCATCATCGTCGTAATCATCATCATTGTAGTCGTCATCATCATTGTAGTCGTCATCATCGTCGTCGTAATCATCATCATTGTAGTCGTCATCATCGTCGTAATCATCATCATTGTAGTCGTCATCATCATTGTAGTCGTCATCATCGTCGTCGTAATCATCATCATTGTAGTCGTCATCATCGTCGTCATTACCGTTGTCGTCGTCATCATCATCATTGTAGTCGTCATCGTCGTCGTATTCATCATCATCGTCGTCGTATTCATCATCATCATCATCGTATTCATCATCATCATCATTGTAGTCGTCATCATCGTCGTCGTCATCATCATCATTGTAGTCGTCATCATCGTCGTAATCATCATCATTGTAGTCGTCATCATCATTGTAGTCGTCATCATCGTCGTCGTAATCATCATCATTGTAGTCGTCATCATCGTCGTCATTACCGTTGTCGTCGTCATCATCATCATTGTAGTCGTCATCGTCGTCGTATTCATCATCATCGTCGTCGTATTCATCATCATCATCATCGTATTCATCATCATCATCATTGTAGTCGTCATCATCGTCGTCGTAATCATCGTCGTTGTGGTAATGTTCCTGTTCGTCGTTCGTTGTCGTCACGGTCGTCGTGATCATCGCTCTTCGTCGTCGTGATCGTCGCCATTACCGTCGTCGTCGTCATCATCGTCATGATCATCAGCATCGTAGTCGTCATCATCCTCGTCTTCATCATCATAGTAGTCGTCATCATCGTCGTAATCATCATCATCGTAGTCGTCATCATAGTCGTCATCATCGTCGTATTCATCATCATCGTCGTCATCATCATCGCCGTCGCCATCACCGTCGCCGCCTGTCGCCTCGCACAGAGAGCTCGGCGCGACGCGGCGGTCCGGCCGGCGCTCTCGGCGACGCGTCAAGCGATCGATGCCAGGGACGAACGCCGTGCCGGCGACACCGTGCCGGCGTCGCCGTGCCGGTGACGCCGTGCCGGCGTCGCCGTGCCGGTGAAGCCGTGCCGGTGACGCCGTGCCGGTGACGCCGTGCCGGTGAAGCCGTGCCGGCGACGCCGTGCCGGTGACGCCGTGCCGGCGACACCGTGCCGGTGACGCCGTGCCGGCGACGCCGTGCCGGTGAAGCCGTGCTGAAGACCGCCGTGAACAAATAACAGCATCAAAAATCCCCACGCCGATTCTTTCGCCGCTGTGACGGACGATCTTGCGACCTGACAGTGGAGGGAGGTTCGGCAGATGAATGTGTGCGTGTCGCGCTATCGACAGAACAGGACGTCGGCATGTGTCATAATCAGCGGTGCGTTGCGTCTGTGCGCGTGCGTGTTGGGGGGAGCGGTGGTTGTAGTGGTTGGCGCTACGAACCCTTGCGACCCGGCCTTCGATTCCCGCCCACGGCAAAACACCGGTGACGATTGTCTGAACCGGTCCCGGCGCCTCCCCCCCCCCCCCCCCCCAGTGCGGTGTGTAGTAGTTAACATCGCCAGTGGGGAGACAAAGGCGGTCGGGAGTGGTGCTGGCCACCCACCGCCTCGTGTGCCGTGCCGGCTTTCATGGGCACTGCGCTACCCACGAAGCAGCACTTGCCCCCGACGGTCTGCTGAGCCTATTCGGGGGATCTTTGTCCTTGTAACTGTGCGTACCTGTCGCTGTTGTTGGCCGCTCATTGCTCGCTTAACGGCAACAGATACAAAGATACAAAGGCCAGCTCCTTAATTTCAAGCCTGACGGGTGTTGGGTGTTGGGGTGGATTGGTATTTGACATCGGGGCAGCCCAGGGGAGCTTGCGAACAGGATTGGAATCATCGATCCTGTTTTCCTGATGCTTGTGGTCACTGGGTGAGGCTCGGGGAGATGTTAACTACCTCGCCTGGAATGCAGGAGATCGTTGGTTCGATCCCGACCCTGACTTCTGATTATTTGCTGTTTGCGGTGTCTCTCTCTCTCTCTCTCCCCGTGGTCGCGTGACACTCACACAGAGACCCATAGACACAGAGACCCATAGACTCACACAGAGACCCATAGACTCACACAGAGACCCATAGACTCACACAGAGACCCGTTGACTCACACAGAGACCCATAGACTCACACAGAGACCCATAGACTCACACAGAGACCCGTTGACTTACACAGAGACCCATAGACTCACACAGAGACCCATAGACTCACACACAGACTCGTTGACTTACACAGAGACCCATAGACTCACACAGAGACTTGTAGACTCATCACACAGAGACCCGTTGACTCACACAGAGACCCGTTGACTCACACAGAGACCCGTTGACTCACACAGAGACCCATAGACTCACACAGAAACTTGTAGACTCATCACACAGAGACCCATAGACTCACACAGAGACCCGTTAACTCAGGGACCCATAGACTCACACAGAGACCCGTTGACTCACACACAGACCCGTTGACTTACACAGAGACCCATAGACTTACACAGAGACTTGTAGACTCATCACACAGAGACCCATAGACTCACACAGAGACCCGTTAACTCAGGGACCCATAGACTCACACAGAGACCCGTTGACTCACACACAGACCCGTTGACTTACACAGAGACCCATAGACTTACACAGAGACTTGTAGACTCATCACACAGAGACCCGTTGACTCACACAGAGACCCATAGACTCACACAGAGACCCATAGACTCACACAGAGACCCATAGACTCACACAGAGACCCATAGACTCACACAGAGACCCGTAGACTCACACAGAGACCCGTAGATTCACACAGAGACCCATAGACTCACACAGAGACCCGTTGACTCACACAGAGACCCATAGACTCACACAGAGACCCGTTGACTCACACAGAGACCCGTTGACTCACACAGAGACCCATAGACTCACACAGAGACCCGTAGATTCACACAGAGACCCATAGACTCACACAGAGACCCGTTGACTCACACAGAGACCCATAGACTCACACAGAGACCCATAGACTCACACAGAGACCCATTGACTCACACAGAGACCCATAGACTCACACAGAGACCCATAGACTCACACAGAGACGAATAGACTCACACAGAGACCCATAGACTCACACAGAGACCCGTTGTCTCACACAGAGACCCGTTGACTCACACAGAGACCCGTAGACTCACACAGAGACCCATAGACTCACACACAGACTCGTTGACTTACACAGAGACCCATAGACTCACACAGAGACTTGTAGACTCATCACACAGAGACCCGTTGACTCACACAGAGACCCGTTGACTCACACAGAGACCCATAGACTCACACAGAAACTTGTAGACTCATCACACAGAGACCCATAGACTCACACAGAGACCCGTTAACTCAGGGACCCATAGACTCACACAGAGACCCGTTGACTCACACACAGACCCGTTGACTTACACAGAGACCCATAGACTTACACAGAGACTTGTAGACTCATCACACAGAGACCCATAGACTCACATAGAGACCCGTTAACTCAGGGACCCATAGACTCACACAGAGACCCGTTGACTCACACACAGACCCGTTGACTTACACAGAGACCTATAGACTTACACAGAGACTTGTAGACTCATCACACAGAGACCCGTTGACTCACACAGAGACCCATAGACTCACACAGAGACCCATAGACTCACACAGAGACCCATAGACTCACACAGAGACCCATAGACTCACACAGAGACCCGTAGACTCACACAGAGACCCGTAGATTCACACAGAGACCCATAGACTCACACAGAGACCCGTTGACTCACACAGAGACCCATAGACTCACACAGAGACCCGTTGACTCACACAGAGACCCATAGACTCACACAGAGACCCGTAGATTCACACAGAGACCCATAGACTCACACAGAGACCCGTTGACTCACACAGAGACCCATAGACTCACACAGAGACCCATAGACTCACACAGAGACCCGTAGACTCACACAGAGACCCAAAGACTCACTCAGAGACCCATAGACTCACACAGAAACCCATAGACTCACACAGAGACCCGTTGACTCACACAGAGACCCATAGACTCACACAGAGACCCGTTGACTCACACAGAGACCCATAGACTCACACAGAGACCCGTTGACTCACACAGAGACCCATAGACTCACACAGAGACCCGTTGACTCACACAGAGACCCGTTGACTCACACAGAGACCCGTTGACTCACACAGAGACCCATAGACTCACACAGAGACCCGTTGACTCACATAGAGACCCATAGACTCACACAGAGACCCATAGACTCACACAGAGACCCATAGACTCACACAGAGACCCATAGACTCACACAGAGACCCATAGACTCACACAGAGACCCATAGACTCACACAGAGACCCGTTGACTCACACAGAGACCCATAGACTCACACAGAGACCCGTAGACTCACACAGAGACCCGTAGATTCACACAGAGACCCATAGACTCACACATAGACCCGTTGACTCACACAGAGACCCGTTGACTCACACAGAGACCCATAGACTCACACAGAGACCCGTAGATTCACACAGAGACCCATAGACTCACACAGAGACCCGTTGACTCACACAGAGACCCGTAGACTTACACAGAGACCCAAAGACTCACTCAGAGACCCATAGACTCACACAGAAACCCATAGACTCACACAGAGACCCGTTGACTCACACAGAGACCCATAGACTCACACAGAGACCCGTTGACTCACACAGAGACCCGTTGACTCACACAGAGACCCGTTGACTCACACAGAGACCCATAGACTCACACAGAGACCCGTTGACTCACACAGAGACCCGTTCACTCACACAGAGACCCGTTGACTCACACAGAAACCCGTTGACTCACACAGAGACCCGTAGACTCACACAGAGACCCATAGACTCACACAGAGACCCATAGACTCACACAGAGACCCTGGTGTGTGTGCATCCGCTACGAGAGTGCGGCACGCAGACGTTCAAATTGACGCACGACCCCCAAACACACGCGCGGGGCGTCAAAAAAAAAAAACCTGAACCCAATCTCGCAGAGTTCAATACCGAGAGGCTCGCCGGGCAATGATTTTGCGCTCAGGGTTTGAGTAAAAACGTTGGCGCTGCCTCCGCTTATCGATTTGACATTATCGGCAAGCGTTCCGCCCGATTGCTCGTTTGCGTCTGCGCAAGGGTGGGGGGGTGGAGGGGGGGGCGGAGGGGGAGCGGAGGGGGGGCCGGGTGGGGGGCCTGCTCTGTCACTGTGAGAGGGGGCGGCACGCAACGGAGCGTCGCGTCCGCGAGTAATGACGATCTCCACGGACTCGCACAGAGACCCATAGACTCACACAGACACAGAGACTCACACAGAGACCCATAGACTCACACAGACACAGAGACTCACACAGAGACCCATAGACTCACACAGACACAGAGACTCACACAGAGACCCATAGACTCACACAGACACAGAGACTCACACAGAGACCCATAGACAGACACAGAGACCCATAGACTCACATAGAGACCCGTAGACTCACACAAAGACCCGTAGACTCACACAGACACAGAGACTCACACAGAGACCCATAGACTCACACAGACACAGAGACTCACACAGAGACCCATAGACTGGCACAGAGACCCATAGACTCAAATAGAGACCCGTAGACTCACACAGAGACCCATAGACTCACATAGAGACCCATAGACTCACACAGAGACCCATAGACTCACACAGACAGAGACTCACACAGAGATACAGACTCACACAGAGACCCATAGACTCACACAGACAGAGACTCACACAGAGACATAGATTCACAGAGAGACACATAGACCCACACAGACCCATAGACTCGCACAGAAACCCATAGACTCGCACAGAGACCCGTAGACTCACACAGAGACCCGTAGACTCACACAGAGACACAGACTCACACATAGATTCACAGAGAGACACGTAGACTCACACAAAGACAGACTCACATAAAGACCCATAGACTCACACAGACGGATACTCACACAGAGACATAGATTCACAGAGAGACACATAGACTCACACAGATCCATAGAATCACACAGAGTCTCATAGACTCACACAGAGACTCCCATAGACTCACATACTCTCACAGAGACTCACAGAGACTCACACAGAGACCAATAGACTCACACAGAGACTCCCATAGACTCACATACTCACACAGAGCCTCACAGAGACTCACACAGAGACCCATAGACTCACACAGAGACTCCCATAGACTCACATACTCACACAGAGACTCACAGAGACCCATAGACTCACACAGAGACCCATAGACTCACAGAGAGACTCACAGACTCGCACAGATGCGGGGGGTAGAGGAGGCGGAGGTTGGGGGGGGGGGGGGTGGCTACTTTTATTTCGGCGAGGTGTTGACGACGCCGGAACGGGGATTTTTTGCACGTCCACCGTGGAGACGGAGCGTTGATTGAGGGAGGCAGCTCGTGTTGTCCTGTGGGTGGGGGGGGGGGGGGGGTGGCGGCAGCTCTCTGGATCGAACGCATCACGGGGCCTCCTGGATCGACCCTGCCGGCCGATGGGGGACACATCGTCAGGGGCGTCACGATATTCATCGACGCTGCGACAGGAGGAATCCGATGAGCTATGGAGCCCTTCTTGGTTTTTCCCCGCCACGGATGTTCAGTAAACGGGGGGAGGAGGAGGAGGAGGGGGGGGGGAGTCAGAACGTCACACACACGTACTGTGTCACCCTGTCACACGTACTGTGTCACCCTGTAACACGTACTGTGTCACTTCGTCACACGTACTGTGTCACCCTGTCGCACGTACTGTGTCACCCTGTTCACGTACTGTGTCACTTCGCCTGTTCACGTACTGTGTCACTTCGTCACACGTATTGTGTCACTACGTCACACGTACTGTGTCACCCTGTCGCACGTACTGTGTCACCCTGTTCACGTACTGTGTCACTTCGTCTGTTCACGTACTGTGTCACCCCGTCACACGTACTGTGTCACCCCGTCACACGTACTGTGTCACCCCGTCACACATACTGTGTCACCCTGTTCACGTACTGTGTCACCCCGTCACACGTACTGTGTCACCCGTCACACGTACTGTGTCACTTCGCCTGTTCACGTACTGTGTCACCCGTCACACGTACTGTGTCACCCTGTCGCACGTACTGTGTCACCCTGTCACACGTACTGTGTCACTTCGTCACACGTACTGTGTCACCACGTCACACGTACTGTGTCACCCTGTGTCACACGTACTGTGTCACCCTGTCACACGTACTGTGTCACCCTGTCACACGTACTGTGTCACTTCGTCACACGTACTGTGTCACTACGTCACACGTACTGTGTCACTTCGCCTGTTCACGTACTGTGTCACTTCGCCTGTTCACGTACTGTGTCACTTGGCCTGTTCTCACGTACTGTGTCACCCCGTCTGTTCACGTACTGTGTCACTTCGCCTGTTCACGTACTGTGTCACTTCGCCTGTTCACGTACTGTGTCACTTCGTCACACGTACTGTGTCACCACGTCACACGTACTGTGTCACCCTGTGTCACACGTACTGTGTCACCCTGTCACACGTACTGTGTCACCCTGTCACACGTACTGTGTCACTACGTCACACGTACTGTGTCACTACGTCACACGTACTGTGTCACCCCGTCGCACGTACTGTGTCACCCTGTAACACGTACTGTCACCCTGTGTCACACGTACTGTGTCACCCTGTCACACGTACTGTGTCACCCTGTCACACGTACTGTGTCACTACGTCACACGTACTGTGTCACTACGTCACACGTACTGTGTCACCCTGTCACACGTACTGTGTCACCCTGTTCTCACGTACTGTGTCACCCTGTTCTCACGTACTGTGTCACCCTGTCACACGTACTGTGTCACTTCGCCTGTTCACGTACTGTGTCACTTCGTCACACGTACTGTGTCACCCTGTAACACGTACTGTGTCACCCTGTAACACGTACTGTGTCACCCTGTAACACGTACTGTGTCACTTCGTCACACGTACTGTGTCACCCTGTCACACGTACTGTGTCACCTCGTCACACGTACTGTGTCACTATGTCACACGTACTGTATCACCCTGTCTCACGTACTGTGTCACCCCGTCACACGTACTGTGTCACCCTGTCACACGTACTGTGTCACTTCGTCACACGTACTGTGTCACTTCGCCTGTTCACGTACTGTGTCACCCTGTCACACGTACTGTGTCACCCCGTCACACGTACTGTGTCACCCTGTCACACGTACTGTGTCACTACGTCACACGTACTGTATCACCCTGTCTCACGTACTGTGTCACCCCGTCACACGTACTGTGTCACCCTGTCACACGTACTGTGTCACTACGTCACACGTACTGTGTCACCTCGTCACACGTACTGTGTCACTACGTCACACGTACTGTGTCACCCCGTCACACGTACTGTGTCACTTCGTCACACGTACTGTGTCACCTCGTCACACGTACTGTGTCACTACGTCACACGTACTATGTCACTTCGCCTGTTCACGTACTGTGTCACCTCGTCACACGTACTGTGTCACCACGTCACACGTACTGTGTCACCCTGTCACACGTACTGTGTCACCCTGTCACACGTACTGTGTCACCTCGTCACACGTACTGAGTCACCCTGTGTCACGTGCTGTATCACCTCGTCACACGTACTGTGTCACCCTGTCACACGTACTGTGTCACTTTGTCACACGTACTGTGTCACTACGTCACACGTACTGTATCACCCTGTCTCACGTACTGTGTCACCTCGTCACACGTACTGTGTCACTTCGCCTGTTCACGTACTGTGTCACTTCGTCACACGTACTGTGTCACTTCGTCACACGTACTATGTCACTACGTCACACGTACTGCGTCACCCTGTCACACGTACTGTGTCACCTCGTCACACGTACTGTGTCACCCTGTCACACGTACTGTGTCACTTCGTCACACGTACTGTGTCACCCTGTCACACGTACTGTGTCACTACGTCACACGTACTGTGTCACCCTGTCACACGTACTGTGTCACCCTGTTCACGTACTGTGTCACCCTGTTCACGTACTGTGTCACTTCGCCTGTTCACGTACTGTGTCACCCTGTCGCACGTACTGTGTCACCCTGTCACACGTACTGTGTCACCCTGTCACACGTACTGCGTCACTACGTCACACGTACTGTGTCACCCTGTCACACGTACTGCGTCACTACGTCACATGTACTGTGTCACTTCGTCACACGTACTGTGTCACTACGTCACACGTACTGTGTCACTACGTCACACGTACTGTGTCACTTCGCCTGTTCACGTACTGTGTCACCCTGTCACACGTACTGTGTCACTACGTCACACGTACTGTGTCACTACGTCACACGTACTGTGTCACCCTGTTCTCACGTACTGTGTCACCCTGTCACACGTACTGCGTCACCCTGTAACACGTACTGTGTCACCCTGTCACACGTACTGTGTCACTACGTCGCACGTACTGTCACTACGTCACACGTACTGTGTCACTTCGTCACACGTACTGTGTCACCCTGTAACACGTACTGTGTCACCCTGTCACACGTACTGTGTCACCCTGTGTCACGTGCTGTAACCACTCGCTCCCCATTGGCTCTTCTCATAGCCCCCCCCCCCCCAATTGATACTGTTAAAACCGGAAGTGACGTCATGGGTTCAACCAACGGAGCGTCTAACCACAGGGGGGGGGGGGGGGTTTCTACACAGTTGGGATATTCCAAATCAAATATAACCAGTCCGTCAACAAATGTATGAGGGATGTACATCAAATCTATATACAGAAATAATACACTCACTTTCTGTATTATGGCTCTTACAACAAGAACAACACACACGCAATACAACAACAACAAACATGATATGAGTACAAAAGTATAGGACAGGCAAACAAATCACTTCACAATATACATACACAAATACAACTCTACGATGTTTTTGTGTATCTCACATTTTACTCGGGGATTTGCAGGCCTTCCATCATCCAGCAGTGGATTGACCATGGCTGATGTGTGTGTGTGTCTGTGTGTGTGTGTCTGTGTGTTTGTGTGTCTGTGTGTGTCTGTGTGTTTCCTACCCAGGTAAGAACGTCGATGCTGCCTTCAAACTGGATCCAGATCCGGAGGAAATCCTGGACAAATATCGCGGCCTCAAGCAACACAGCGCCTGCACCACGCTCAACCACAGCCACCACCACCACGACCACCGTAATAACCAGAGTGTTCACCACCACCACCGTAATAACCACAGTGTTCACCACCACCACCGTAATAACCAGAGTGTTCACCACCACCACCGTAATAACCAGAGTGTTCACCACCACCATAATAACCAGTGTTCACCACCACAACCGTAATAACCACAGTGTTCACCACCACCATAATAACCACAGTGTTCACCACCACCACCGTAATAACCACAGTGTTCACCACCACCACCACGACCACCGTAATAACCACAGTGTTCACCACCACCACCACCATAATAACCACAGTGTTCACCACCACCATAATAACCACAGTGTTCACCACCACAACCGTAATAACCACAGTGTTCACCACCACAACCGTAATAACCACAGTGTTCACCACCACCATAATAACCACAGTGTTCACCACCACCACCACCGTAATAACCACAGTGGTCACCACTACCACCGTAATAACCAGAGTGTTCACCACCACCACCATAATAACCAGTGTTCACCACCACAACCGTAATAACCACAGTGTTCACCACCACCATAATAACCACAGTGTTCACCACCACACCACCGTAATAACCACAGTGTTCACCACCACCACCACGACCACCGTAATAACCACAGTGTTCACCACCACCACCATAATAACCACAGTGTTCACCACCACCATAATAACCACAGTGTTCACCACCACAACCGTAATAACCACAGTGTTCACCACCACAACCGTAATAACCACAGTGTTCACCACCACCATAATAACCACAGTGTTCACCACCACCACCGTAATAACCACAGTGGTCACCACCACCACCGTAATAACCACAGTGTTCACCACCACCACCACCGTAATAACCACAGTGGTCACCACCACCACCGTAATAACCAGAGTGTTCACCACCACCACCACCACCATAACGTCCACCATGACGTCCACCACTGGCGTGGGAGTGCGCGGACATTACTGATGTGTGTGTGCGCGTGTGCGTGTGTGTGTGCGTGAGTGTGTATGCGTGTGTGAGTGTGCGTGAGTGTGTGCGTGCGTGAGTGTGTGTGAGTGTGTGTGTGTAGCGGTAGTGTAGTAGCGGTCAGCGCTACGCTGCGCTACGAACCTGGCGACACCCGGGTTCGATTCCCGCTCACGGCCAACACCGGTGGTGACGATTATCTTAACCGGTCCCGGGCCTCCCCTACGTCGACTCGGCCTCAAACGAGTTACCTGGTGCGGTGTGTAGTAAACATCGCCACTGGGGGAGACAAAGGCGGCCGGGCGTGGTGCTGGCCACCCACCCCCTCGTGCGCGGCTTGCCGCTCGCCACTAACCGCACTTGCCCTGACGCGTCCATCAAGGCTACGCGGTGAGACCTCTTTGTCTTTGTGTGGCGACACGCGTGTAGCTCTCGCAGCGGCGACACACGTGTGCGCCGGGCTCGACGTTACGGATGGACGGGCGGGGGAGCGACTGTGCGGCTCACGCAGACTCACGTACAGGTGAGCGGGGGGGGGGGGGGTCCCACACACACACCTGCGATTAGCGCAGTCCGCTAAGCACGGCGCAAATGAAGTAGACTCAACACTGCACCATAGACTCAACACTGCCCCATAGACTCAACACTGCACCATAGACTCAACACTGCCCCATAGACTCAACACTGCACCATAGACTCAACACTGCACCATAGACTCAACACTGCACCATAGACTCAACACTGCCCCATAGACTCAACACTGCACCATAGACTCAACACTGCACCATAGACTCAACACTGCACCATAGACTCAACACTGCACCATAGACTCAACACTGCACCATAGACTCAACACTGCACCATAGACTCAACACTGCACCATAGACTCAACACTGCACCATAGACTCAACACTGCCCATAGTCTCAACACTGCACCATAGACTCAACACTGCCCATAGACTCAACACTGCACCATAGACTCAACACTGCACCATAGACTCAACACTGCACCATAGACTCAACACTGCCCATAGTCTCAACACTGCACCATAGACTCAACACTGCCCATAGACTCAACACTACCCATAGACTCAACACTGCCCACAGACTCAACACTGCCCACAGACTCAACACTGCACCATAGACTCAACACTGCACCATAGACTCAACACTGCACCATAGACTCAACACTGCCCATAGACTCAACACTGCACCATAGACTCAACACTGCACCATAGACTCAACACTGCCCATAGACTCAACACTGCACCATAGACTCAACACTGCCCATAGACTCAACACTGCCCATAGACTCAACACTGCCCACAGACTCAACACTACCCATAGACTCAACACTGCCCATAGACTCAACACTGCACCATAGACTCAACACTACCCATAGACTCAACACTACCCATAGACTCAACACTGCCCATAGACTCAACACTGCCCATAGACTCAACACTGCCCATAGACTCAACACTGCCCATAGACTCAACACTGCCCATAGACTCAACACTGCCCATAGACTCAACACTGCCCATAGACTCAACACTGCCCATAGACTCAACACTGCCCATAGACTCAACACTGCACCATAGACTCAACACTGCACCATAGACTCAACACTGCACCATAGACTCAACACTGCCCATAGACTCAACGCTGCCCATAGACTCAACACTGCACCATAGACTCAACGCTGCCCATAGACTCAACACTGCCCATAGACTCAACACTGCCCATAGGCTCAACACTGCCCATAGACTCAACACTGCCCATAGACTCAACTTGTTGTCTAATCGTCGTCTGCGTCTTGTCCCAGCGTCCTGAAGGTGAAGCTGCGAGCGGCGCTGAGCTACGGCGTCCCCGCTGTGTTCGCCTTCACCCCTACGGCGCGCGGTGGACTCTCCCAGGCCGGCCCGGCTAACGCTGCGGTCGGAGGTGAGACCATCGCACTCTGGGGGGGGGTGGGGGGGGTGGTGGGGGGTCAGGGTCTCCTGGTCGTTGAGACGCACAACTACAGGGCGGGTGAATGAGTGGAGTTTGTATGATCTCCCCCTGTTGTACAGAGTGAGTGAGTGGAGTTTGTGTGATCTCCCCCTGTTCTACAGAGTGAGAGTGAGTGAGTGGAGTTTGTGTGATCTCCCCCTGTTATACAGAGTGAATGAGTGGAGTTTGTGTGATCTCCCCCTGTTCTACAGAGTGAGAGTGAGTGAGTGGAGTTCGTGTGATCTCCCCCTCTTGTACAGAGTGAGTGAGTGGAGTTTGTGTGATCTCCCCCTGTTCTACAGAGTGAGTGAGTGGAGTTTGTGTCATCTCACCCTGTTCTACAGAGTGAGAGTGAGTGAGTGGAGTTTGTGTGATCTCCCCCCTGTTCTACAGAGTGAGTGAGTGGAGTTTGTGTGATCTCCCCCTGTTCTACAGAGTGAGAGTGAGTGAGTGGAGTTTGTGTGATCTCCCCCTGTTCTACAGAGTGAGAGTGAGTGAGTGGAGTTTGTGTGATCTCCCCCTGTTCTACAGAGTGAGTGAGTGGAGTTTGTGTGATCTCCCCCTGTTGTACAGAGTGAGTGAGTGGAGTTTGTGTGATCTCCCCCTGTTGTACAGAGTGAGTGAGTGGAGTTTGTGTGATCTCACCCTGTTGTACAGAGTGAATGAGTGGAGTTTGTGTGATCTCCCCCTGTTATACAGAGTGTGAGTGAGTGGAGTTTGTGTGATCTACCCCTGTTGTACAGAGTGAATGAGTGGAGTTTGTGTGATCTCCCCCTGTTCTACAGAGTGAGAGTGAGTGAGTGGAGTTCGTGTGATCTCCCCCTGTTATACAGAGTGAATGAGTGGAGTTTGTGTGATCTCCCCCTGTTCTACAGAGTGAGTGGAGTTTGTGTGATCTCCCCCTGTTGTACAGAGTGAGTGAGTGGAGTTTGTGTGATCTCCCCCTGTTGTACAGAGTGAGTGAGTGGAGTTTGTGTGATCTCCCCCTGTTGTACAGAGTGAGTGAGTGGAGTTTGTGTGATCTCACCCTGTTATACAGAGTGAGTGAGTGGAGTTTGTGTGAACTCTCCCTGTTGTACAGACTGAGTGAGTGGAGTTTGTGTGATCTCCCCCTGTTCTACAGAGTGAGTGAGTGGAGTTTGTGTGATCTCCCCCCCTGTTCTACAGAGTGAGTGAGTGGAGTTTGTGTGATCTCCCCCTGTTCCACAGAGTGAGTGAGTGGAGTTTGTGTGATCTCCCCCTGTTCTACAGAGTGAGTGAGTGAGTGGAGTTTGTGTTATCTCCCCCTGTTATACAGAGTGAGTGAGTGGAGTTTGTGTGATCTCCCCCCCTGTTCTACAGAGTGAGTGAGTGGAGTTTGTGTGATCTCCCCCTGTTCTACAGAGTGAGTGAGTGGAGTTTGTGTGATCTCCCCCTGTTCTACAGAGTGAGTGAGTGGAGTTTGTGTTATCTCCCCCTGTTATACAGAGTGAGTGAGTGGAGTTTGTGTGATC
>NC_133725.1:3563894-3618894 GCF_048934315.1 Petromyzon marinus | reverse complement strand
GTGGTGGTGAGAGTGGTGGTGAGAGTGGTGGTGAGAGTGGTGGTGGTGAGAGTGGCGGTGAGCGGTGGTGGTGGTGAGCGCGATGGTGAAAACAGGTCCCTTGAATAACAGTGCGAATGATGGTGATGTTGATAGAGCCACCCACCCACCCAATCACCAACCACCAACCCTCCCACCCTCCCCACCACCCACCTTCGCACTCACCCGCCCTCCCCACCACCCACCCACCCTCCCCACCACCCATCCGCCTACCCACCCACCCACCTACCCTCCCACCCACCCTCCCCACCACCCAACACCCCCCCTTCTACCACCCAACCACCCACCCACTTTCCCACCCACCCACCACCCTAACCACCCACCCACCACCCTCCCACCCACCCTCCCACCCACCCTCTCACCCAGCCACCCACCACCCTAACCACCCACCCACCACCCTCCCACCCACCCACCACCCTACCACCCATCCACCACCCTCCCACCCACCACACTCCGACCCACCCACCACCCTAACCACCCACCCACCACCCTCCCACCCACCCACCACCCTCCCACCCACCCACCAACCTCCCACCCACCCACCACCCTAACCACCCACCACCCACCCACCACCCACCACCCTCCCACCCACCCACCACCCTACCACCCATCCACCACCCTCCCACCCACCCACCAACCTCCCACCCACCCACCACCCTAACCACCCACCACCCACCCACCACCCACCCACCACCCTCCCACCCACCCACCACCCTCCCACCCACCCACCACCCTACCACCCATCCACCACCCTCCCACCCACCCACCACACTCCCACCCACCCACCACCCTAACCACCCACCACCCACCCACCACCCACCCACCACCCTCCCACCCACCCACCACCCTCCCACCCACCCACCACCCTACCACCCATCCACCACCCTCCCACCCACCCACCACACTCCGACCCACCCACCACCCTAACCACCCACCCACCACCCACCCACCACCCTCCCACCCACCCACCACCCTCCCACCCACCCACCACCCTACCACCCATCCACCACCCTCCCACCCACCCACCACACTCCCACCCACCCACCACCCTAACCACCCACCACCCACCCACCACCCACCCACCACCCTCCCACCCACCACCCTCCCACCCACCCACCACCCTACCACCCATCCACCACCCTCCCACCCACCCACCACACTCCGACCCACCCACCACCCTAACCACCCACCCACCACCCTCCCACCCACCCACCACCCACCCACCCACCAACCTCCCACCCACCCACCACTCTAACCACCCACCACCCACCCACCACCCTCCCACCCACCCACCACCCTCCCACCCACCCACCACCCTCCCACCCATCCACCACTCTCCCACCCACCCACCACCCTCCCACCCATCCACCACCCTAACCACCCACCCTCCCACCCACCCACCACCCTCCCACCCACCCACCACCCACCCACCACCCACCCACCACCCTAACCACCCACCCACCGCCCAACCCACGTGCTCCGGCAGCCTACAAGCGCCTGAGGGTGGAGGACGAGAAGACCCCGCTGCTCCACGGCCTCCTTCGCTCCTTCACCGCCAGCCTTGTGGACGGCGTCGTAGCCGGGACGGCTGGCTGTGGTGGCGGCGGCGGTGGTGGCGGTGGTGGCGGCGGTGGTGGCTGTGGTGGCGGCGGTGGTGGCGGTGGTGGTGGCGGTGGTGGCGGTGGTGGCGGTGGTGGTTGTGAAGCCACCTGCCGCTTCCGTGGGCAAGTGGAGGCGGCGTTGGAGCGGTGCGTCATGGAGAAGATCTTCCGCTGGGCGTTCAACCCCAACGACGACGCCGACGTCCACCGAGACGAGTGAGCGGTTGGCGGGGGGCGAGCGGTTGGCGGGGGGCGAGCGGTTGGCGGGGGAGCGAGCGGATAGCGGGGAGCGAGCGGTTGGCGGGGAGCGAGCGGTTGGCCGGGAGCGAGCGGTTGGCGGGGAGCGAACGGATAGCGGGGAGCGAGCGGTTGGCGCGGAGCGAGCGGTTGACGGAGAGCGAGCGGTTGGCGGGGAGCGAACGGATAGCGGGGAGCGAGCGGTTGGCGGTGAGTGAGCGGTTAGCGGGGAGCAAGCGGTTGGCGGGGAGCGAGCAGTTGACGGGGAGCGAGCGGTTGGCGGGGAGCGAACGGATAGCGGGGAGCGAGCGGTTGGCGGGGAGCGAGCGGTTGGTGGGGAGCGAACGGATAGCGGGGAGCGAGCGGTTGGCGGGGAGTGAGCGGTTAGCGGGGAGCGAGCGGTTGGCGGGGAGTGAGCGGTTAGCGGGGAGCAAGCGGTTGGCGGGGAGCGAGCAGTTGACGGGGAGCGAGCGGTTGGCGGGGAGCGAACGGATAGCGGGGAGCGAGCGGTTGGCGGGGAGCGAGCGGTTGGCGGGGAGCGAACGGATAGCGGGGAGCGAGCGGTTGGCGGGGAGTGAGCGGTTAGCGGGGAGCGAGCGGTTGGCGGGGAGCGAGCAGTTGACGGGGAGCGAGCGGTTGGCGGGGAGCGAACGGATAGCGGGGAGCGAGCGGTTGGCGGGGAGCGAGCGGTTGGCGGGGAGCGAGCGGTTGGCGGGGAGCGAACGGATAGCGGGGAGCGAGCGGTTGGCGCGGAGCGAGCGGTTGACGGAGAGCGAGCGGTTGGCGGGGAGCGAACGGATAGCGGGGAGCGAGCGGTTGGCGGGGAGTGAGCGGTTAGCGGGGAGCGAGCGGTTGGCGGGGAGCGAGCAGTTGACGGGGAGCGAGCGGTTGGCGGGGAGCGAACGGATAGCGGGGAGCGAGCGGTTGGCGGGGAGCGAGCGGTTGGCGGGGAGCGAGCGGTTGGCGGGGAGCGAGCGGTTGGCGGGGAGCGAGCGGTTGGCAGGGAGCGAGCGGTTGGCGGGGAGCGAGCGGTTAGCGTGGAGCGAGCGGATAGCGGGGAGCGAGCGGTTACCGGGGAGCGAGAGGGGTCAGCTGTACCCAGTGGCCGCCGCGTTGGGACGCCTGTGGTGTGCGTCGCCGTGTTTTCGCGAGATTGACCGGCGCGGCCTGCCAGGTTGGAACCACGAACATCCGTAAAGGGGGCGGGGCTATCACTCCACGGTTGTAATGATGATGACGACAATTAATATATTTCACCTGGCCGTGATGATGGGATGCTGCTGCTACGATGATGACGATGATGATACCGATGATGATGACAATGATAACGACGATGATGACGATGAGGGTGACGGTGATGACGATGATGATGATAACAGTGATGATGATGACGATGATCGTCACGACGATGTCTTCCAGATTGTTCTCCCGTCACATCCAGCGTCTCGCCCTCATCGTGACCCCTGACCACCCGGCCATCCAGATCCGCACGGTACCTCCACACCCCCTGCACCTGGGTTCAAGCCCTGGGTCTAGGTGTCTCTGTCTCTGTCTCTCTCTCAGGGGGTTCATAATGGCTGTGACACACACACACACACACATCCTGAACCTGGGTTCAAGCCCTGGGTCTAGGTGTCTCTGTCTCTCACTTAGGGGGTTCATAATGGCTGTGACACACACACACACACACCCTGAACCTGGGTTCAAGCCCTGGGTCTAGGTGTCTCTGTCTCTCACTTAGGGGGTTCATAATGGCTGTGACACACACACACACCCTGAACCTGGGTTCAAGCCCTGGGTCTAGGTGTCTCTGTCTCTCTCTCTCTCTCAGGGGGTTCATAATGGCTGTGACACACACACACACACACATCCTGAACCTGGGTTCAAGCCCTGGGTCTAGGTGTCTCTGTCTCTCTCTCTCAGGGGGTTCATAATGGCAGTGTCACACACACACACACACCCTGAACCTGGGTTCAAGCCCTGGGTCTAGGTGTCTCTGTCTCTCTCTCTCTCAGGGGGTTCATAATGGCTGTGACACACACACACACACACATCCTGAACCTGGGTTCAAGCCCTGGGTCTAGGTGTCTATGTCTCTCTCTCAGGGGGTTCATAATGGCTGTGACACACACACACACACACATCCTGAACCTGGGTTCAAGCCCTGGGTCTAGGTGTCTCTGTCTCTCTCTCTCTCTCAGGGGGTTCATAATGGCATTGTCACAGACACACACACCCTGAACCTCCTGAGTTCAAGCCCTGGGTCTAGGTGTCTCTGTCTCTCTCTCAGGGGGTTCATAATGGCTGTGACACACACACACACCCTGAACCTGGGTTCAAGCCCTGGGTCTAGGTGTCTCTGTCTCTCTCTCTCTCAGGGGGTTCATAATGGCTGTGACACACACACACACACACCCTGAACCTGGGTTCAAGCCCTGGGTCTAGGTGTCTCTGTCTCTCTCTCTCTCTCAGGGGGTTCATAATGGCATTGTCACAGACACACACACCCTGAACCTCCTGAGTTCAAGCCCTGGGTCTAGGTGTCTCTGTCTCTTTCTCTCTCAGGGGGTTCATAATGGCTGTGACACACACACACACACATCCTAAACCTGGGTTCAAGCCCTGGGTCTAGGTGTCTCTGTCTCTCTCTCTCTCTCAGGGGGTTCATAATGGCTGTGACACACACACACACACATCCTGAACCTGGGTTCAAGCCCTGGGTCTAGGTGTCTTTGTCTCTCACTTAGGGGGTTCATAATGGCTGTGACACACACACACACCCTGAACCTGGGTTCAAGCCCTGGGTCTAGGTGTCTCTGTCTCTCTCTCTCAGGGGGTTCATAATGGCAGTGTCACACACACACACACCCTGAACCTGGGTTTTAAGCCCTGGGTCTAGGTGTCTCTGTCTCTCACTCAGGGGGTCCATAATGGCAGTGTCACACACACACACACCCTGAACCTGGGTTCAAGCCCTGGGTCTAGGTGTCTCTGTCTCTCTCTCTCAGGGGGTTCATAATGGCAGTGTCACACACACATCCTGAACCTGGGTTCAAGCCCTGGGTCCGGGTGTCTCTGTCTCTCACTCAGGGGGTCCATAATGGCAGTGTCACACACACACACACCCTGAACCTGGGTTCAAGCCCTGGGTCTAGGTGTCTCTGTCTCTCTCTCTCAGGGGGTTCATAATGGCAGTGTCACACACACACACATCCTGAACCTGGGTTCAAGCCCTGGGTCTAGGTGTCTCTGTCTCTCACTCAGGGGTCCATAATGGCAGTGTCACACACACACACACCCTGAACCTGGGTTTTAAGCCCTGGGTCTAGGTATCTCTCTCTCACTCAGGGGGTTCATAATTGTTGTGTCTCTCACACACCCTGAACCTGGGTTCAAGCCCTGGGTCTAGGTATCTCTCTCTCACTCAGGGGGTTCATAATGGCAGTGACACACACACACACATTCTGAACCTGGGTTCAAGCCCTGGGTCTAGGTGTCTCTGTCTCTTTCTCAGGGGGTCCATAATGGCTGTGACACACACACACCCCGAACCTGGGTTCAAGCCCTGGGTCTAGGTGTCTCTGTCTCTCTCTCTCAGGGGGTTCATAATGGCAGTGTCACACACACACATCCTGAACCTGAGTTCAAGCCCTGGGTCTAGGTGTCTCTGTCTCTCACTCAGGGGGTCCATGATGGCAGTGTCACACACGTACACACATCCTGAACCTGGGTTCAAGCCCTGGGTCTAGGTGTCTGTCTCTCTCTCTCAGGGGGTCCATAATGGCAGTGTCACACACACACACACACACCCTGAACCTGGGTTCAAGCCCTGGGTCTAGGTGTCTCTGTCTCTCACTCAGGGGGTTCATAATGGCAGTGTCACACACACACACCCCCTGAACCTGGGTTCAAGCCCTGGGTCCAGGTGTCTCTGTCTCTCACTTAGGGGGTTCATAATGGCAGTCACACACACACACACCCTGAACCTGGGTTCAAGCCCTGGGTCCAGGTGTCTCTGTCTCTCTCTCAGGGGGTTCATAATGGCTGTGACACACACACACACACCCTAAACCTGGGTTCAAGCCCTGGGTCTAGGTGTCTCTCTCTCACTCAGGGGGTTCATAATGGCTGTCTCACACACACACACCCTGAACCTGAGTTCAAGCCCTGGGTCTCGCTGTCTCAGGGGGCGGTTCATGATGGCTGTGTGGAAGACACTTGAGTCGTCACAGCTGAGAAAATCCCGGGATTCGAGCCCCTGGGTCTGGGCGTCTCCTCCATCTCCCCCACCTCTCTCTCTCTCTGTCTCGGGCGGTTCCTGATGGCCCTGGTGGCCCTGGCTTGCCGTGTCCTGATGGCCCTGATGGCCCTGATGGCCCTGGTGTCCTGATGGCCCTGATGGCCCCTGGTGTCCTGATGGCCCTGATGGCCCTGATGGCCCTGATGGCCCTGATGGCCCTGATGGCCCTGGTGGCCCTGATGGCCCTGGCTCACCGTGCCCTGATGGCCCTGATGGCTCTGATGGCCCTGATGGCCCTGATGGCCCTGGTGGCCCTGGCTCACCGTGCCCTGATGGCCCTGGTGTCCTGATGGCCCTGATGGCCCTGATGGCCCTGATGGCCCTGGTGGCCCTGATGGCCCTGATGGCCCTGATGGCCCTGGTGGCCCTGGCTCACCGTGCCCTGATGGCCCTGATGGCCCTGATGGCCCTGATGGCCCTGGTGGCCCTGATGGCCCTGATGGCCCTGATGGCCCTGGTGTCCTGATGGCCCTGATGGCCCTGATGGCCCTGGTGGCCCTGGCTCACCGTGCCCTGATGGCCCTGATGGCCCTGATGGCCCTGATGGCCCTGATGGCCCTGGTGTCCTGATGGCCCTGATGGCCCTGGTGTCCTGATGGCCCTGATGGCCCTGGTGGCCCTGGTGTCCTGATGGCCCTGATGGCCCTGGTGGCCCTGGCTCACCGTGCCCTGATGGCCCTGATGGCCCTGATGGCCCTGGCTCGCCGCGTCCCTCTGTGTCCTGGTGCAGGCGTTCCACAACGAGGCCCCTTGGTGGCAGGCGCAGGAGGAGCTGCAGCTGCTGTGGGCCTACAAGGTGCGGCGCCGCGGGCCTCACGGCGCGCCGCGTTAGGCCACGTGACCACGGGCCCTCCATACATGACGTCACGTACTTGGGGGGTGGGGGGTGGGGGGGGTGGGGGGGGGTGGGGGGTCAGACATTTGTGACGATGTGTGACGAGGGGGAGGGGGGAGAAGTTTGAGAAATGTGACGTCACGTAAAAATGCGCAGCTTTAAATAAATGTGGGCAACGCGTTCCGCTTGAAACTTGATTTGGTGCTAAAGTGACTGCACGAATTGCTCTTTGTTTTTCTTTTCGGTAAAGTCACGTAGAAATAAGAAATAATGAAAAAAATTAAAATAACAATATTTATTTTTTATTTTTATTTCTACGTTTCTACTTAGTTAAATAGACTTTGTCATAAATGTTTTCTCCTGCAACATCAGAGTGCGTCGCCACATTAAATACGCGCTGCAATGACAATAGTTTAAAGCGATGTGAAGCATGTTTTATTTTTATTTAAAGCTTTCGCGTCTGCAGGGATTCACATTCTTGGTTCTTTCGGTAAAGTCACCACGTAGAAGGGAAACAATAAAATAAAAAATAATAAAATATATAAAACAATTAAATTCTCACGACGTTTCGACTGCAACACCTGATGATGATTGCTTGTGTTCCAGTCGAAACGTCGTGAGAATTTTATTGTTTTATATTTGTATTATTTTTTTATTGTTTCCTTTCTACGTGACTTCACTGAAAGAACCATGAATACAAGAGGTTCATATTCTTGGTTCTTTCGGTAAAGTCACCACGTAGAAGGGAAACAGTAAAATTAAAAAAATATATATAAAACAATCAAATTCTCACGAGGTTTCGACTGCAACACCTGATGATGACTGCTGCTTGTGTAGCAGTCGAAACGTCGTGAGAATTTTATTGTTTTATATTTTTTATTATTTTATTGTTTCCCTTCTACGTGACTTCACTGAAAGAACCATGAATACAAGAGGTTCATATTCTCGGTTCTTTCGGTAAAGTCACCACGTAGGAGGGAAACAATAAAATAATAAAAATACGTCGTTTTTTATTTTCATAATTTTTTATTTTTTTCCCTTTCTACGTGACTTTACCGAAAGAACCAAGAGTGTGATTTGAAGCATGATTTATATTTTTTTTTTGGGAGGAGAGGTGGGGCAGAGCTTTGTGACGTCATATTTCAGTGTGGGGGGGGGGGGTGGTCTGACTTTTTGTGACGCCGCGTGACGAAGGCGGTTGGGGGAGGGGTTAAAAAAATCGTCCAAAATGGCGTGACGTCATTTATGGACGGGCCCCCCCCCCCCCCCCAAGGGCACGTTCTGCCTGACCCTCGACTCGCGACGCGCTAACGTTTAAGGGCCCCCCATTTGGGCTGCCACGCCACTCCCTGGGGGATTCGGGGGACGTGGCCGGAAGTTTTTTGTTTTTGTTTTTAGGGAGTGGCAAATCATCGATAAACACCCCCCAAATTAAGCACGGGGCAACGTTAAAGTTTCCACTCGCTTTGCTTCATCATCCCCAATATGGTAGTTTCGCGATTTGTACGCTTTTCTTAATGATCGAGAAAGAAAGGGGGGTGGGTGGGGTGGGAGTGGGAGTGTGCAGGGCTGCTGTAAAGGTTTAGAAACCCACTGCTTTAAACAATGAAACTTGAAAGTCTTCCATTGTGCCCCGGGCGTAAGGCTCGCACGCTGAGCTACCCAAGCGCTGTTTCAGAAGCGAGCTGGCAAACACAAGTGATAGCTCTACGAGGTGGACTCATCATCATCGTCGTCGTCGTCGTCGTCACGTGGACATTAATAGCGTTAGCCAAATACTTTTAAACGTGTGGCGATGTTGATTCTAAACGTGGGGTGGGGGTGGGGGGTGGGAAACCGGAGGACCCGGACAAAAATCCACGCGACCACGGGGATAGACAGAGAGAGACGCAAACTCCAAATATACAGCAGGCGTCAGGGTCGGGATCGAACCCACGACCTCCTGTACACCAGGCGAGGTAGTCAACATCTCATAGCCACCGTGATGATGATGATGAGAGAGAGAGATACGCAAACTCCAAATATGCAGCAGCAGGCGTCAGGGCCTGGATCGAACCCACGACCTCCTGTACACCAGGCGAGGTAGTCAACATCTCTTATCCACCGTGATGATGATGATGATGAGAGAGAGAGACACGCAGACTCCAAATATACAGCAGCAGGTGTCAGGGTTGGGATCGAACCCACGACCTCCTGTACACCAGGCGAGGTAGTCAACATCTCATAGCCACCGCGGCTACCTAAGGAAGGGGAGCACAATCTTTCTCGTCTTCCACCCCCACCCCCCACCCCCCACCCCCCACCCCAGACCCCGAGCGACAAGGCTCGCTGCATCCTGCGTGTTTGCCGCACGGTGGTGACCTTGCTGAGCCTGGCAACGGAGCGCGGGTCGGGGCCCGGTGCCGACGACCTCATCCCCGTCATGGTCTATGTCATCGTGCAGGTCAGCCCAGGTCGGGTCGCCCGCCCGCCCGCCCGCTCGCTCGACCGGGTCAAGGTCGGCTTCGAGGTCACGGCCGCCCCCCGCGGGGGCGCCTTACGCTCGCCCGTTTAGGGTGCCTCGGTTCCGGTTCCCGTGACCTCTTGTCGGGGTGGGGGTCAAGGTCACGGTGACCCTACGGACGCCCGTCGCTCGTCTGTCGATGCCTGGGTTCCGACTTCCGTGACCTCGTGTGGACAGGTCATGGCAAATGAGTCGAGTTGAGTCGTGAATCTGACGTACTCTGTTGCACCGCGCTCGTACGCACACACACACACACACACGTGTACGCACGCACACACACACACACACATGCACGTGCATGCATGCACGCACACATACACACACACACACACGTACGCACACATACACACGTACACATACGCACGTACACACACGTGCACCCACACACACGCACACGTGCACACACGCACACGTGCACACACGCACGTGCACACACACATACGTCCACACGCACGTACACTCACTTACACACACACGTACACACACACGCATGTACGCACACCCACGTGCACGCGCCCACACACACACACACACGTACACACACGCACGTGCACCCACACACGTGTACGCATCCACACACACGCACACGTGCACACACACACGTGCACACGCACACACACGTGCACCCACACACGTGTACGCATCCACACACACGTGCACACACACACACGTGCACACGCACACACGTGCGCACATACACACCCGCGCACACACGTGCACGCGCCCACACACACACACGCAGGCAAACCCGCGGGCGCTGCTGTCCACGGTGCAGTACGTGAGCAGCCTGCACGCCGCCTCCATGGAGGGCCATGACTCCTACTGCTGGCTCCAGTTCTGCTCCGCCATTGAGTTCATCAAGACCATCAACGAGTGATACCGGTGGGTCGCGGGGAGGGAGGGTGGATTGGTGGGTAGGAGGGTGGGTAGGAGGGTAAGAGGGTGGGTGGGTAAGAGGGTGGCTTGGAGGGTGGGTGGATTGGTGGGTGGATGGATTGGTGGGTGGGAGGGTAGGAGGATGGGTGGGTAAGAGGGTGGGTGGGTGGGTAAGAGGGTAGCTTGGAGGGTGGGTGGGTGGATTGGTGAGTGGATGGATTGGTGGGTGGGTGGGGAGGGTAGGAGGGTGGGTGGATTGGTGGGTAGGAGGGTGGGTGGATTGGTGGGTAGGAGAGTGGGTGGGTGGAAGGGCTCTCAGTACCCTCCACGTCTCAGCATGACGACGTGCACTGTGTCATTTCCGCCGCTGTTCGTTATTTAGAATCAGAATATGTATTACTACTGGAGGAATCCGATGAGCTATGAAGCTCACTTTTCACAGGTTCGTTGTGCAATAAAAACGGACCACGGTGGAATCGCCACTCGTTCAAGATATCAGCCAATCAAAACAAGGGGGTGTGTGTCACCTGACCAATGGGATTACTCAATCCACGCATCGATTAACAACGAATCGACCAGGCGATTAACCCGCTGATTACGGATTATCTGTATTTTTTATTATTTGTTCATATTAACAATCTTACTCCCCTTCTTTGGTTCTTTCGGTAAAGTCACGTAGAATGAGAATAAAATAATAAATTGATAAAATAAAATAACACAATAATATTCTCACGACGTTTCGGCCACAACACAAGCGGCCTTCATCAGGTGAAGGGGGCGAGACTGTCTGGTAGGACAGCGCTGGAGTGAGAGAGCCACGTTCAGATCACGGCTTTTAAGCTGTGTGAGAGGAACAAAGAGCCTTAGAGTCGCGGCTCTTTGTTCCTCTCACACAGCTTAAAATCCGTGATCTGAACGTGGCTCTCTCACTCCAGCGCTGTCCTACCAGACAGTCTCGCCCCTTCACCTGATGAAGGCCGCTTGTGTTGTGGCCGAAACGTCGTGAGAATATTATTGTGTTATTTTATTTTATCAATGTATTATTTTATTATCATTCTACGTGACTTTACCGAAAGAACCAAAGAAGATGAATCATTGCAGTCACGAAAGCTTTAAATCGAAATCTTGCTCCCGTTATTCTGATATCGGATCGACTGAGTGGAATCTAAACGATTAACCTGGATTCACGCTCCACGTACGGGCAAGAGGCACGTCTCTCCGAGTAACGCCACTCCCACTGTCTTCCATATATGGGCAGAGACACGCCCCTATCGGGTAATGCCACGCCCACTGCCTTCCATATTTAGGCAGAGACGCCCCTACTGGGTTACGCCACTCCCACTGCCTTCCATATATGAGCAGAGACACGCCCCTACTGGGTAACGCCACTCCCAGTGTCTTCCATATATGGGCAGAGACACGCCCCTACTGGGTAATGCCACTCCCACTGCCTTCTATATATGGGCAGAGACACGCCCCTACTGGGTAACGCCACTCCCAGTGTCTTCCATATATGGGCAGAGACACGCCCCTACTGGGTAATGCCACTCCCACTGCCTTCCATATATGGGCAGAGACACGCCCCTACTGTGTAATGCCACACCTGCCTTCCATATATGGGCAGAGACACGCCCCTACTGGGTAACGCCACTCCCACTGCCTTCCATAGATGGGCAGAGACACGCCCCTACTGTGTAATGCCACACCTACTGCCTTCTATATATGGGCAGAGACACGCCCCTACTGGGTAACGCCACTCCCACTGCCTTCCATATATGGGCAGAGACACGCCCCTACTGCATAATGCCACACCTACTGCCTTCCATATATGGGCAGAGACACGCCCCTACTGGGTAACGCCACTCCAACTGCCTTCCATATATGGGCAGAGACACGCCCCTACTGGGTAACGTCACTCCCACTGCCTTCCATATATGGGCAGAGACACGCCCCTAATGGGTAACGCCACTCCCACCGCCTTCCATATATGGGCAGAGACACGCCCCTACTGGGTAAACGCCACTCCCACGTCCTCCTACATTCGGGCAAATCCGTGATGGGCGATTCCGCCGCTCTTGTTTACAGCGGCGGACTAAACCCCGCGGTCGCGTGCGCAGGGCCCCGGGGGGGACGCGGCTGGACTTGCGGATCCGGGAGGTCGACCGGTTCGACCACCCTTCCCACGGCGGCGGGCGACGGTTGAAACGCCGACTTCAAATTGCCGCTTCCTGCTGATGTCGACGCAGGGGCCAGCGACTCAAAGATGTCGCGTTCGGGTGGCCGAGCCGGCGGACAACCGCGTCGGCAGGAGCCAGCGGAGTCGTCGTCATCGCTGTGATGTCTCCTCCTTCGTATTTGTGGATTGTGGTGGGGGGGGGGGGGGGGTTCCATTGCGTCATCGCACGTTACACTACGGTCTCCGTTCCGGATGACCCACAATCACGCAACACTACTACTGCCGGAGAGGTTTTAATTGTCCATTTGTGCATCGGGTATCGTCCGCGCGTAACTGCTCCTGCCACCGTGGTGTGTGCGAACGGACGCGCCTCAGGGTGGACCGCGGGCAGCCCCGTGGAAGATCAAACCCCCGGAAGATTCCCGGGGTTTGAATTTCCACGAAAGCTCCTCCCGGTCGACGCCGGACCACCACTCCCGCTCACGGCCACCAACACCGGTGACGATTCATTTATCTGAACCGGTGCCGAGCCTCCCCCGGGGCGACTCGGCCACCGGACGAGTTGGCTCGGCACAATGTGCGCAGTAAACATCGGCCACTGGGGGAGACAAAGGCGGCCGGGGCGCGGTGCTGGCCACCCACCAGCCCCCCGCCCGCCCCGGTCTGGCCACCGTGGAAGAGTAGGTGGGCTTCTTTGCCGGCCCACGAAGGAGTACATTTTGCGAGCTCCCGCGCGTTCCTCGTCGAACCGGCGATCGGTGGCTCGCCGGGGCCCGCGGTCATCATCACTGCCTTGTGGCGGGTCGTGCACGCGCGCGTGTACGTGTACGCGCGCGTGTACGTGCGCGTGCACGTATCTGTGTGTGTGTGTGCGTGTAGGTGTGTATGTATGTGTAGGTGTGTGCGTGTGGGGGAGCGGTGGTGTAGCGGTTAGCGCTACGCCGCGCTACGAACCCGGCGACCCGGGTTTCGAATCCCGCTCACGGTCAACGCCGGCGTCGATTGTCTTAACCGGTCCTCGGCCTCCCCCTAGGTCGACTCGGCCTCAAATGATTACCTGGTGCGGTGTGTAGTTTGTAAACACCGCCACTGCGGGAAACAAAAGCGGCCGGGAGTGGCGCTGGCCACCCCACCCCCTTCGTGTGTGCCGTGCCGGCCTTCACAGGCGGTGCTCGCTAACAGCACTCGCCCCGACAGTCCGTTCAGGCCACACGGGGGATCTTTGTCTTCGTGTGCGCGCGTGCGCTTGGGGTGTGCGTACGTTGAACTTCTTTGGCACCGCGCTTGATGAAACAAAGGAAGTCGTGTTACTTACTTTGCCCCGTGCTTAATTAGTGTTTTTCGATGATTCGCCTTCTGAAGACAAAATCTGCCCGTGATAGGGGGGCATCTCGCACCCTCCCCGCCCCCCCCCCCCCCCAGGGATGCTGCGGTTAAGAAGAAGAACCGCTAGATGGTGATGCTGACGCTGTTCGCAGCGGTGTTACAAAAGCACAAACGGCCACAACACAGTTTATTGACGCTTCCGCGACCAATATCATCCATGAGAGGTTTTTTTTTTGGAGTGGGTGGGGGGGGGGGTGTGTTAGATCACGTATATATATAAATGTTCTGTCGTTAAACCCGGACACCACCATCCAAAGCGCATCACGTGAACAAAACGTGCCAAATCTCGACTTAATTGCTTTCGTGACTGCAGGAATTCATATCCTTGGGGTCTTCCGGTAAAGTCACGTCGTCGATAGGTTCAAAGCAAATAACAAAAATAACTACGAAGTTTCGATCGCAACGCGAGCGTTCTTCCTGACGGCGATCGCTTGCGTCGCCATCGAAACGTCGTAGTTTTTTTTTTAAAGTTACTTTTGTTAATTTCTTTGAAACCTATCCCCACGTGACTTGACCGGAAGACCCAAAGAATAAAAACGTGCCAACTCGACGCTAGTGAAGAGGAGTCGGAGAATAGTCGAACCACTTCTTCAATTCAGCAACGCACAGCAACTCTCGTTCCAAAGCGACCCCCGAACACACCTCCCACAGCCCCTTTTCACCTCTCCGGCCCTTGCTCCCAATACGCCCCAATACACATCCGCGTCTGGTACGCCTTCTGGACCGGGTGACGTCATTTGCCCTTTAACCCCCGACCCCCGTCCAGCGTATACCCCGCGCGTGTGATTGGTGCCTGTTCGTGAGAGCGGAGATGCCGTGCCTGCGTGGTGCGCGCACGTTAGCGTGGCTCGCAGATCCCTTACACGAGTACCGCACCACCGGTTTGTGTGTTGGAGAGCGTGCCCCCGCGACGTTTATCACTCGAGTCGCCGTGACGTTTCGCCAGTGACTACAGCGACCGTGCAGCATCGAGCGACGGCCCAGAGCTCGGAGCTGCCTGGCCTTGCTCTCCAGCACGCAACCGGTTAGTGCTGCGCCCCGGAACGAATTGGCCACGTTTTGACTTGAAGCTTTTCGTGACCGCAGGAATCCATACTCTCTGGTTCTTTCGGTGAATGTCGCGTTAGTAGTTAGAAATAGCGTGAAACAAATGACGACGTTTCGATCGCGGCACAAGCGGTCGCCATCGGGCATTCCTTTGCGATCGTAACGTCGTGATTTATTTGATTTTATTTCTGACTACGCGACTTTACCGAAAGAGCCAAAGAGTATGGGCACGTTTTGGGTTCACGTGAACACGAGACACCCTTGCTTGATTGGCGGCGGTGCGGCAACCACAATGCAATGGGGCGTGGCGCGTGGCGGTTATTTTTATTATTATTACGTTTTTTAAAAAGAAATATATATAGAGGAAGAGTGTACGGCAGGTGAAAGTTTTTCGTGCAATGATCTGAGCGTTTTGGGAAATTGTCCGACGTGTCCGGGCAATCGCCCGAGGCCAGAGAGGAGGCGGTTGGTCTACGCTCCGATCGATGGGTGGGTGGGAGGGGGGGTTCACCATCACCCCCTCCCCCCCCCCCCCGGTCACTAGAGGCGATGCAATCCACAACAAAGGTGAATTGAACATAGAACCGATTCGAAATCAGGACCAAAGGACATGGGTGCTCACCTGGTTCAATAAAGGATGTCGAATCTCAAGAGTGAAATTCATCTCAATGGGTTGTGATCGGGTTAAATAAAGGATTTGAATCTCAAGCGAGATAAATTTATCCCAGTGGGTTGTGATCTGGTTAAATAAAGGATTTGAATCTTAAGCGAGATAAATTTATCTCAGTGGGTTGTGATCTGGTTAAATAAAGGATTTGAATCTCAAGCGAGATAAATTTATCTCAATGTGTTTGCGATCGAGTTAAATAAAGGATTTGAATCTCAAGAGAGAGAAAAATTCATCTCAATGGGTTGTGATCTGGTTAAATAATGTATTTAAATCTCAAGCAAGATAAAGTTATCTGTATGGGTTGTGATCTGGTTAAATAAAGGATTCTAATCTCAAGAGAGAGAAATTAACCTCAGTGGGTTATGATCTGGTTATATAAAGGATTTGAATCTGAAACGAGAGAAATTCATCTCAATGGAGTTCTCAACCTGGTCGAACAAAGGACGTCACTCGCAGTGGCTAAGTCATTGAATCTAGATTCAATGACTTAGTTTGTGTGAATTGTATTGTCTAAGCTGTTTGTATTATAATAATAATAATAAAACACTACACACGTTTCCCTGAAAGCGCAGAGTGCCTTTGTCCGTACGCAGTTCGTGTCACCGTTGAATGTATGAAGGTGGTGAAAGGTTGAAATGGCACTGCACTAGTGGTGGCAAACCAATGGCCCACGGGACAAACCCGGCCCGCGACTCCACTTCACACGACCCGTGACTTCACTTCACACGACCCGTGACTTCACTTTACACGACCCGTGACTCCACTTCACGTGACCCGTGACTCCACTTCACACGGCCCGTGACTCCACTTCACACGGCCCGTGACCCCACTTCACGTGACCCGTGACTCCACTTCACACGGCCCGTGACTCCACTTCACACGGCCCGTGACTCCACTTCACACGACCCGTGACTCCACTTCACACGACCCGTGACTTCACTTTACACGGCCCGTGACTCCACTTCACACGACCCGTGACTTCACTTTACACGGCCCACGACTCCACTTCACACGACCCGTGACTCCACTTAACACGACCCGTGACCCCACTTCACGTGACCCGTGACTCCACTTCACACGACCCGTGACCCCACTTCACGTGACCCGTGACTCCACTTCACACGGCCCGTGACCCCACTTCACGCGGCCCGTGACTCCACTTCACACGGCCCGTGACTCCACTTCACACGGTCCGTGACCCCACTTCACGTGACCCGTGACTCCACTTCACACGGCCCGTGACTCCACTTCACACGGCCCGTGACTCCACTTCACACGACCCGTGACTCCACTTCACACGACCCGTGACTTCACTTTACACGGCCCGTGACTCCACTTCACACGACCCGTGACTTCACTTTACACGGCCCACGACTCCACTTCACACGACCCGTGACTCCACTTCACACGACCCGTGACCCCACTTCACGTGACCCGTGACTCCACTTCACACGACCCGTGACCCCACTTCACGTGACCCGTGACCCCACTTCACACGACCCGTGACCCCACTTCACACGACCCGTGACTCCACTTCACACGACCCGTGACCCCACTTCACACGACCCGTGACCCCACTTCACACGACCCGTGACCCCACTTCACACGACCCGTGACCCCACTTCACACGACCCGTGACCCCACTTCACACGGCCCGTTACTCCACTTCACACAGCTCGTGACTCCACTTCACACGACCCGTGACTTCACTTCACACGACCCGTGACTTCACTTTACGTGACCCGTGACTCCACTTCACACGACCCGTGACCCCACTTCACACGACCCGTGACCCCACTTCACACGGCCCGTGACTTCACTTTACACGACCCGTGACTCCACTTCACACGACCCGTGACTCCACTTCACACGACCCGTGACTTCACTTCACACGACCCGTGACCCCACTTCACACAACCCGTGACTTCACTTAACACGACCCGTGACCCCACTTCACACGGCCCGTGACCCCACTTAACACGACCCGTGACTTCACTTAACACGACCCGTGACTCCACTTCACACAACCCGTGACTCCACTTCACACGGCCCGTGACTCCACTTCACACGGCCCGTGACCCCACTTCACGTGACCCGTGACTCCACTTCACACGACCCGTGACCCCACTTCACACGACCCGTGACCCCACTTCACGTGACCCGTGACTCCACTTCACACGACCCGTGACTCCACTTCACACGGCTCGTGACCCAACTTCACACGACCCGTGACCCCACTTCACATGACCCGTGACTCCACTTCACACGGCCCGTGACTTCACTTCACACGACCCGTGACTCCACTTCACATGACCCGTGACTCCACTTCACATGACCCGTGACTCCACTTCACACGACCCGTGACCCCACTTCACACGACCCGTGACTCCACTTCACGCGACCCGTGACTCCACTTCACACAACCCGTGACCCCACTTCACACCGCCCGTGACTCCACTTCACACCGCCCGTGACCCCACTTCACACGACCCGTGACCCCACTTCACACGACCCGTGACCCCACTTCACACGACCCGTGACTCCACTTCACATGATCCGTGACTCCACTTCACACGACCCGTGACCCCACTTCACATGGCCCGTGCCTCCACTTCACACGACCCGTGACCCCACTTCACACGACCCGTGACCCCACTTCACATGGCCCGTGCCTCCACTTCACACGACCCGTGACTCCACTTCACACGGCCCGTGACCCCACTTAACACGGGCCGCGACGGACAATCGGCACCGGTGTTACCCTTGGCTGGGGAATCGAGACCTCGGTGCACGGGCTCCGCTGTTAGCGCTGCGCCCTAACCGCTGCACCACCGCTCCCATCGATCTCACATCGATCTCCTGTCGATCTCTCATCGATCTCCTGTCGATCTCCTGTCGATCTCCTGTCGATCTCCTGTCGATCTCCTGTCGATCTCACGCCACCCCCTGGCGGTGGCGCGAGATCCCCTTTCTGGAGGTGCGCGTGCGAGTCGCGGCCAGATTTGTTTTCGGACGCGCAAATCATGGAAGACACAAATCAAGCACTGGGCAAAGTACAAAAACACAAAATACTTTGTTTCATCAACCCAGTATGTATGGCATTAACATTGTATTGTTGTTGTAAGGGGCCGTCCATAAATGACGTGACGCGATTTTGGACGATTTCTTACCCCCCCCGTCACACGGCGTCACAAATAGTCAGACCCCCCCCTCAAATATGACGTCACAAAGCTCTGCCCCCCCCCCCAAAATAAAACATGCTTCAAATGGCTTTAAACTATTGTCATTGTAGCGCGTATTTAATGTGGCGCTGACACGCTGATGTTGTAGGAGAAAACACTTATTAAAAAGTCTATTTACTTAAGTAGAACGTTTTGATTGAAAGCTTTCGTGACTGCAGGGATTCATATTCTTGGTTCTTTCGGTAAAGTCACCACGTAGAAGGGAAACAATAAAATAATAAAATATGATAAAACAATAAAATTATCACGAAAGAACATTTTACTGCTGTGGTTTTCACACCCGATGATGATTGCTTGTGTTGCAGTCGAAACGTCGTGAGAATTTTGTTGTTTTATATTTTCATTAATTTATTGTTTCACCTTCTACGTGACTTTACCGAAAGAACCAAGAATATAAGCAGAACGTGTTATCTATATCTTCTAGGGTTCTTTCGGTAAAGTCACGTAGAATGAGAATAAAATAATAAAATAAAACAATAAAATTCTCACGACGTTTCGGCCACAACACAAGTCGCCTTCTTCAGGTGAAGCTTACGCATTTTGATGTGACGTCACATTTCTCAAACCCCTCCCCCCTCCCCTCGTCACACACCGTCACAAATGTCTGACCCCGCCCCCCACCCACCCACCCACCACCACCCTAGGTGCGTGACGTCATTCAAAGAACCCACGGTGTTGTCAACGAAGACTTTTTTTCGAGCGTCGTTGGCTGCTCAGCAGATGGCGATGTTGCGCGTGGTTTGTCGTCACCGTACATAAATGACGTCACGCACCTAGGGGTGGGGGTGGGGAGGAGGGGGCGTGGTCAGACATTCGTGACGATGTGTGACGAGCTGGGCGGCGGGGGAGGGGGTGGGGGGTGTTTGAGAAATGTGACGTCACATCAAAATTCCGCAACTTTATAAATAAATATTGACAACGCGTTCTACTTAATTAAGTAGACCTTTTTAAAATAAATGTTTTCTCCTGCAACATCAGAGTGTCAGCGCCGCATTAAATACGCAACTACAATGACAATAGTTTAAAGCGATTTGGAGCATGTTTTATATATTTTTTTTTGGGGGGGGGGGCAGAGCTTTGTGACGTCATATTTGAGAGGGGGGGGTTCAAAAATCGTCCAAAATCGCGTGACGTCATTTATGTACCATCCCTAAAAGTGCTCACACCGATTTGTTTACACTAACACACACGATGCCAACTACGATCAAGAGCCAATTGTACATAATACAGGGGTCTGTTTTCGTTGAAAGGGGGTTAGGATCGCGTGAAATATACAAATGTTGTGTCGTTAAACCCGCCACCACCCGACACAGCCAACTAGTAAGGTCGCGTCACGTGAACAGAACGCGGCCAATTCGTCACTGGTACAGCACTAACCGGTTGTGTGTTGGGGAGCCGAGCCACAACATTTACAATCCGAGTACGACGTTTCGCCAGTAAGGCTAGACGGGGTGTGGGTGGGTGGGGGGAGGAGATATTTGTCTTTGTGTGTGCCAGAGATTGTAGAAAGACAAAGGCGGCCCGGCGTGGCTGCTGACGACCCACCCCCTCGTGTGCCACAGTGCCGGTAGCCCTATACAGGTGGTGCTGCTGGTACTCGCTAACAGCACTTGCCCCAACAGTCTGTCACAGCCTACACGGGGGATCTTTGTCTTTGTCTGCTGTGTGTGAGCGTCGTGTGCCACGTGGGTTAGCAGTGGGGGGTGGGGGTTGGGTTGGTGGGGGGATGGGGGTGGGTGGGTGGAAACCCCCCCCCACCAACCCCCCACACTTTACCCCACCTCCGGTAAAGCCATTTACACGAACGGGGCATCAGAGCCAGGGTCACGGAATGTCATGGTGGCAGCAGGGTCACGTGATCGATTGCCGTGCGTTTCTTGAAGTCGGTGTGTGTGTGTGTCGGTGTGTGTGTGTGTGTGTTGCCACTGGGGAGACAAAGGCGGTCGGGCGTGGTTGCTGGCCACCCACCCCCTCGTGTACCGTTCCAGCCTTCATAGGTGCTCGCTAACAGCACTTGCTCCTAGAGTCTGTTACAGGCTATACGGGGGATTTTTGTCTTCGTGTAGTGTGAATAATTTTGTGTGAATGTGAACGTCGCCATCACCACCACCATCATCATCATCGTCACCACCATCATCACACTCATCACCATCATCATCACCACACTCATCACCAATTCCACCACCTTCACCGCAACTGTCACCACCACCACCATTATCACGACCATCACCACTAATGTCACCACTCCCGCTAACACCGTTGCCACCATCACCACCACCATAGGTACCATCACAGGAACCATCACCACCATCAAAACCATCACCGATCAGCACCAAAGACAAAGATCACCCGTGTAGCCTTAACAGACTGCTGGGACAAGTGTGTCAGCGACCAACACCTATGAAGGCCGGCACGGCACATGAGGGGGTGGGTGACCAGCACCACGCCCAGCCGCCTTTGTCTCCCCAGTGGCAATGTTTACTACACACCGCACCAGGTACTCATTTGAGGCTGAGTCGACCTAGGGGAGGCCCATGACCGGTTCAGATAATCGTCACTGGTGTTGCCCTTGAGCGGGAATCGAACCCGGGTCGCCAGGTTCATAGCGCAGCGTAGCGCTAACCGCGACCGCGACTACACTACACAGTGACACACGCACACACAAAGTGACACACACACAGTGACACACACAACAACAACAACCGCCATTCGCCACTAAGTGGCGGTGACGTCACCACGACGCTTGTGCCAGCTTATGTGCACCCTGAGGCCACGTGAAGTGTCGAAACGCCCGCTGGCAGGAGGTCACGGGGCAGACCCAGGTGCCACGGGTCGACTGACTGAGATGACTGGCTGATGCACCACCTGTGCCCCCTACTGTGCCAATCTGCTGTGCTTTAGCCACCCGGCGCTCCGCTCGTTGTTGTGAGCGTCGCTCCTCCGTCCTCCGTTGTTGTTGGAGGGCGACTGCCTCCAACTGCCCAGTAGCATCCTTCACGAGCCTCCTCCACAGAGGCCGATCTTGACACCGCTGGTACCAGTCATCGGCAAGTCCACTCAGCTCCACGTCCTCCTGTACCACATCACTCCATCTCTTCTCTAGCCCGTGCCGCGCCCGCTTAGCCCCCTCAATCCGGCCAAACAAAAGCTGTTTCGGCATGCGGTGGCTGGGCATGCGGGCTACATGACCCAGCCATCGCAGCCTTGCCTGCCGGAGGAGCTCACCGATGGGACCCTGCCCAGATCTTTCAAGGATTTGTGAGCTCCTCACACAATCCAGTCTGGTTAAACCCAGGATGGATCGTAGGCAGGCAAGCCTAAATGTTTCTAACCGGCGAAGATGTTCCATTAGGGGGGTCCACGTTTCGCAAGCGTAGAGAAGGAAGGGAATGACCGTGGCCGAGAAGACCTGAAGCTTAGTGCGGAGCGACAGACCAGGTAGCTTCCACACAGCGTTACGCAACCGATGAAAAGATATTGCCGCTCGACTGATTCGGAGTGAGACCTCTGCTGTTAAACTGGAGCCAGTCATAAGCACACTGCCCAGGTATGGGAAACTCTGCACTCTCTCCACAACTGCCCCATCACCGATTGGGAGTTGTGGGGGTGTAGTGTCCGATGGTACAAAATACCAAGGCAGGTGCTTAGTTTTGGTGGGGCTGATGGTAAGGCCTCACCTCTTAGTGGCACGCTCCAGTCTCAGCAGAAGCGTCTCCAACTCCTCCTCTGAATGAGCGGCTATTACCAAATCATCGGCATACATAACGTGGTTGAGCAATAGGGAGCCATCCCTTGACCGCACCCAGGCCTCGATCAGCCTCCCATTATATCTGTACCATATGGAGATTCCCCCGTACAGCTATTGAATGCTTGACGAACTACGTGGTCAAAATAGATGTTAAATAATGTGGGAGCCAGAGGACATCCCTGTCGCACCCCAAGGTGTACAGGGAATGGCTCTGACTCCCGGCCACGTAGTTTTACCCGGGCCCGCTCACCATCATGAAGGTCCTTAATGATCGTGAGCAGAGGGTCAGGGACTCCAAAAGCACGAAGAACAACCCAGAGCCCAGGCCTACTGATGGTATCATAGGCCTTGACCAGGTCAATAAAGCAGAGATGTAGGTCTTGCTAGAATTCCCTACACCTCTGCTGTAGCAGACGGATAGAAAATATGGCATCTGTGCAGGACCGCCCTTTCCTGAAACCGCATTGGGGCTCCACAAGCCTCTCCTCAGCGTGCCTGGCAAGGCGATGTTGAATAATCCTTGCCAGGACCTTTCCCGGCACAGAGGAGTGAGATGCCCCTGTAGTTGTTACAGTCTGTGCGGTCCGCCTTCTTAAAGAGGGGGACCACCAGGGCATCCTTCCAATCCTGCGGAACCCGCCCAGTGGTCCAGACTGTTGTTATGATGTCATATAGGGCAGTCTGTGCACAAACGCCACCCTCCCTCAGCACACACAGTGACACACACCCACACACCTACACACACACCGTAGCAAAACTTTCATCACCACCACCACCACCACACACATTGCTCTACAGCAGTGGCTCTGAACATTTACCGGAGCTATAGTGTTTTTATACACATTTTATTATTTTATTGTTTCCCTTCAACGTGACTTTATCGAAAGAGCTAAGAGTATGAATTACTGCAGTCACGAAAGCTTTAAATCAAAATTTGCTGGAGCCTTGCACTTCCCTTTGATTCTCAGTCGTTATTTTGTTTGCGCAATGTTAATAAGCACACGGAGAGTTTGATGAAACAAAGTTGTACTTCACGTCGCCCCGTGCATATTTTCTGTTTGCGATTATTTACCCTTCTTGAAACAAGCAAACACAAATCTGCCCATGTCCGGCTACCCCCCGAGAAAGGGACATCTCACACCCCCCACAGGGGATGGAGTTTGCACACCCACAGGGGATGGAGCTTGCACACCCACAGGGGATGGAGCTTGCACACCCACAGGGGATGGAGCGTGAACACCCTACGGGGGATGGAGCGTGAACACCCACAGGGGATGGAGCTTGCACACCCCACGGTGATGGAGCTTGCACACCCACAGGGGATGGAGCTTGCACACCCACGGGGGATGGAGCTTGCACACCCACAGGGGATGGAGCTTGCACACCCACAGGGGATGGAGCGTGAACACCCCACAGGGGATGGAGCTTGAACACCCCACGGTGATGAAGCTTGCACACCCACAGGGGATGGAGCTTGCACAGACCACAGGGGATGGAGCGTGAACACCCACAGGGGATGGAGCTTGCACACCCCACGGTGATGGAGCTTGCACACCCACAGGGGATGGAGCTTGCACACCCACGGGGGATGGAGCTTGCACACCCACAGGGGATGGAGCTTGCACACCCACAGGGGATGGAGCGTGAACACCTCACGGGGGATGGAGCTTGAACACCCCACGGTGATGGAGCTTGCACACCCACAGGGGATGGAGCTTGCACAGACCACAGGGGATGGAGCGTGAACACCCACAGGGGATGGAGCTTGCACACCCCACGGTGATGGAGCTTGCACACCCACAGGGGATGGAGCGTGAACACCCCACGGGGGATGGAGCTTGCACACACCCACAGGGGATGGAGCTTGTACACCCACAGGGGATGGAGCGTGAACACCCACAGGGGATGGAGCGTGAACACCCACAGGGGATGGAGCTTGCACACCCACAGGGGATGGAGCGTGAACACCCACAGGGGATGGAGCTTGAACACCCCACAGGGGATGGAGCTTGCACACCCACGGGGGATGGAGCTTGCACACCCACAGGGGATGGAGCTTGCACACCCACGGGGGATGGAGCTTGCACACCCACGGGGGATGGAGCTTGCACACCCACAGGGGATGGAGATTGCACACCCACAGGGGATGGAGCTTGCACACCCACAGGGGATGGAGCTTGCACACCCACAGGGGATGGAGCTTGAACACCCCACAGGGGATGGAGCTTGCACACCCACAGGGGATGGAGCTTGAACACCCCACAAGGGGGTTGGAGCTTGCACACCCACAGGGGGTGGAGCTTGCACACCCACAGGGGATGGAGCTTGCACACCCACGGGGGATGGAGCTTGCACACCCCACGGGGGATGGAGCTTGCACACCCACAGGGGATGGAGCTTGCACACCTCACGGGGGATGGAGCGTGAACACCCCACAGGGATGGAGCGTGAACACCCACAGGAGATGGAGCGTGAACACCCACAGGGGATGGAGCTTGCACACCCACAGGGGATGGAGCGTGAACACCCCACAGGGGATGGAGCTTGAACACCCCACGGTGATGGAGCTTGTACACCTCACGGGGGATGGAGCTTGAACACCCCACGGTGATGGAGCTTGCACACCCCACGGTGATGGAGCTTGCACACCCACAGGGGATGGAGCGTGAACACCCCACGGGGGATGGAGCTTGCACACACCCACAGGGGATGGAGCGTGAACACCCCACAGGGGATGGAGCGTGAACACCCACAGGGGATGGAGCTTGCACACCCCACGAGTTAAGAACCACCGCACTAGACCATTAAAACAATCACCACAAACGTCACCACCACCACCATCATCATCACTACTACCATTACCACCACCCCTATCACCACCACCACCATCACCGCCGCCGCTAATGTCACCACCACCACCACGGTGTATAACCCCGTGCCCTCGATTTACATTTAAATGGCCATCGATCCGGAGTGGAGACGCGCGGATATCGTGCGAGCTGAGGCACTCCTCCTGCAACTCGCAAGCTCGCCACGTGGCCAAGTGGCAGGGGTCGCGTTGGGTGGGCGAACCGGGAGAGTGAAATGGAACGATTTGGGGGGAGGAGGGGGAAGGGGGGGAAGGCGAGGGTGGGTTGGTGCGGGGGGAGGGGCACGCCCCACAACCATTGTTCTTCACTAATCTATCGTAGTTTATGGTGTATATTAGTGTATAGTGTAGTGTATAGTGTAGTGTGTAGTGTAGTGTATAGTGTGGTGTATAGTAGTGTATAGTGTAGTGTATAGTGTTGTGTAAAGTTGTGTATAGTAGTGTATAGTGGAGTGTATAGTAGTGTATAGTGTAGTGTATAGTAGTGTATAGTGTAGTGTAAAGTGAAGTGTATAGTGTAGTGTAAAGTAGTGTATAGTAGTGTATAGTGTAGTGTATAGTAGTGTATAATAGTGCAGTGTATAGTGTAGTGTATAGTGTAGTGTATAGTAGTGTATAGTGTAGTGTATAGTAGTGTATAGTGTAGTGTAAAGTGAAGTGTATAGTGTAGTGTAAAGTAGTGTATAGTAGTGTATAGTGTAGTGTATAGTAGTGTATAATAGTGCAGTGTATAGTGTAGTGTACAGTGTAGTGTATAGTAGTGTATCGTAGTGTAAAGTAGTATATAGTGTAGTGTATGGTGCAGTGTATAGTAGTGTATAGTGCAGTGTATAGTAGTGTATAGTGTAGTGTGTATTAGTGTATAATAGTGTATAGTGCAGTGTATAGGGTAGTGTATAGTGTAGTGTATAGTAGTGTATAGTGCAGTGTATAGTGTAGTGTATAGTGTAGTGTATAGTAGTGTATCGTAGTGTATAGTGTATAGTGTAGTGTAAAGTAGTGTATCGTAGTGTATAGTATAGTGTATAGTGCAGTGTATAGTAGTGTATAGTGTAGTGTATAGTAGTGTATAGTGCAGTGTATAGTGTAGTGTATAGTGTAGTGTATAGTAGTGTATCGTAGTGTATAGTGTATAGTGTAGTGTAAAGTAGTGTATCGTAGTGTATAGTATAGTGTATAGTGCAGTGTATAGTAGTGTATAGTGCAATGGATAGTAGTGTATAGTAGTGTATAGTAGTGTATCGTAGTGTATAGTAGTATATAGTGTAGTGTATAGTGCAGTGTATAGTAGTGTATAGTGTAGTGTATAGTAGTGTATATCGTAGTGCATAGTAGTGTATCGTAGTGTATAGTAGTGTATAGTAGTGTATAGTGTAGTGTATAGTGTAGTGTAAAGTGCGTATGAATGCTAGATTGCAAACGCAAGCATTCGTCACCCTTGATGTCTACGGCGTTGTTTCCCTGTCCCCCCCAACAAGCAGTCGAACTTTGGGGGGGGGGGGGGGCTGAGCCTCTACCCTCCTCTCATTGCCCCTCCAGGCAAAGCGACTGTAAACTTATCGATGCCGCCCCGCCCCCCCCGAAGATCCGCAAGCTTCTACGGCTCAGCGGTGTTGCATGTTGCGAGGCTGCGGTGCCCGGAGGGGAGCCCTGTTAGGGTTTTGTAGATACAGACGATGAGGCGACGGCGGCGTAAAGGCGGCGGCGTTCGCGGTATGACGCTGGACAAGCGGCGTTATGACGCGGGACGCGCCACGCATTGTGTGTGTCTATGGGTCTCTGTGTGTGTCTATGGGTCTGAGTGTGGGTCTATAGGTCTTTGTGTGGGTCTATGGGTCTGAGTGTGGGTCTATAGGTCTTTGTGTGGGTCTATAGGTCTTTGTGTGAGTCTATGGGTCTGAGTGTGGGTCTATGGGTCTTTGTGTGAGTCTATAGGTCTGAGTGTGTGTCTATGGGTCTCTGTGTGGGTCTATAGGTCTTTGTGTGGGCCTATGGGTCTTTGTGTGAGTCTATAGGTCTGAGTGTGGGTCTATGGGTCTCTGTGGGTCTATGGGTCTGAGTGTGGGTCTATAGGTCTTTGTGTGGGCCTATGGGTCTTTGTGTGAGTCTATGGGTCTTTGTGTGAGTCTATGGGTCTACGTGTGGGTCTATGGGTCTCTCTGTGGGTCTACGGGTCTAAGTTGTGGGTCTATGGGTCTGAGTGCGGGTCTATAGGTCTTTGTGTGGGTCTATGGGTCTAAGTTGTGGGTCTATGGGTCTTTGTGTGTGTCTATAGGTCTTTGTGTGGGTCTATGGGTCTGAGTGTGGGTCTATGGGTCTAAGTTGTGGGTCTATAGGTCTGAGTGTGGGTCTATGGGTCTCTGTGTGTGTCTATAGGTCTTTGTGTGTGTCTATAGGTCTTTGTGTGTGTCTATAGGTCTTTTGTGTGAGTCTATGGGTCTTTGTGTGAGTCTATGGGTCTTTGTGTGGGTCTATGGGTCTTTGTGTGGGTCTATGGGTCTCTGTGTGGGTCTATGGGTCTGAGTGTGGGTCTATGGGTCTACGTATGGGGCTATAGGTCTTTTGTGTGAGTCTATGGGTCTTTGTGTGGGTCTATAGGTCTTTGTGTGGGTCTATAGGTCTTTGTGTGAGTCTATGGGTCTGAGTGTGGGTCTATAGGTCTTTTGTGTGGGTCTATAGGTCTTTGTGTGGGTCTATGGGTCTCTGTGTGTGTCTATGGGTCTGAGTGTGGGTCTATAGGTCTTTGTGTGGGTCTATAGGTCTCTGTGTGGGTCTATGGGTCTAAGTTGTGGGTCTATGGGTCTTTGTGTGGGTCTATGGGTCTGAGTGTGGGTCTATGGGTCTTTGTGTGAGTCTATGGGTCTGAGTGTGGGTCTATGGGTCTTTGTGTGAGTCTATGGGTCTGAGTGTGGGTCTATGGGTCTTTTGTGTGGGTCTATGGGTCTGAGTGTGGGTCTATGGGTCTGAGTGTGGGTCTATAGGTCTTTTGTGTGGGTCTATGGGTCTTTGTGTGAGTCTATAGGTCTTTTTGTGAGTCTATGGGTCTTTTGTGTGAGTCTATGGGTCTCTGTGTGTGTCTATAGGTCTTTTGTGTGGGTCTATGGGTCTGAGTGTGGGTCTATAGGTCTTTTGTGTGGGTCTATGGGTCTGAGTGTGGGTCTATGGGTCTTTGTGTGAGTCTATAGGTCTTTGTGTGAGTCTATGGGTCTGAGTGTGGGTCTATGGGTCTTTGTGTGAGTCTATGGGTCTCTGTGTGTGTCTATAGGTCTTTGTGTGAGTCTATGGGTCTGAGTGTGGGTCTATGGGTCTTTTGTGTGAGTCTATGGGTTTGAGTGTGGGTCTATGGGTCTTTGTGTGGGTCTATGGGTCTGAGTGTGGGTCTATGGGTCTTTGTGTGAGTCTATGGGTCTGAGTGTGGGTCTATGGGTCTTTGTGTGGGTCTATGGGTCTTTGTGTGAGTCTATGGGTCTTTGTGTGAGTCTATGGGTCTACGTGTGGGTCTATGGGTCTCTCTGTGGGTCTATGGGTCTAAGTTGTGGGTCTATGGGTCTGAGTGTGGGTCTATAGGTCTTTGTGTGGGTCTATGGGTCTAAGTTGTGGGTCTATGGGTCTTTGTGTGTGTCTATAGGTCTTTGTGTGGGTCTATGGGTCTGAGTGTGGGTCTATGGGTCTCTGTGTGGGTCTATGGGTCTCTGTGTGTGTCTATAGGTCTGAGTGTGTGTCTATAGGTCTTTGTGTGAGTCTATGGGTCTGAGTGTGGGTCTATGGGTCTTTTGTGTGAGTCTATGGGTCTTTTGTGTGGGTCTATGGGTCTTTTGTCTGAGTCTATGGGTCTCTGTGTGTGTCTATAGGTCTTTGTGTGGGTCTATACGTCTGAGTGTGGGTCTATAGGTCTTTGTGTGGGTCTATGGGTCTGAGTGTGGGTCTATAGGTCTTTGTGTGGGTCTATGGGTCTAAGTTGTGGGTCTATAGGTCTTTGTGTGGGTCTATGGGTCTAAGTTGTGGGTCTATAGGTCTGAGTGTGGGTCTATGGGTCTTTGTGTGTGTCTATAGGTCTTTGTGTGTGTCTATAGGTCTTTGTGTGTGTCTATAGGTCTTTTGTGTGAGTCTATGGGTCTTTGTGTGAGTCTATGGGTCTTTGTGTGGGTTTATGGGTCTTTGTGTGGGTCTATGGGTCTCTGTGTGGGTCTATGGGTCTGAGTGTGGGTCTATGGGTCTACGTATGGGGCTATAGGTCTTTTGTGTGAGTCTATGGGTCTTTGTGTGGGTCCATAGGTCTTTGTGTGGGTCTATAGGTCTTTTGTGTGAGTCTATGGGTCTGAGTGTGGGTCTATGGGTCTTTTGTGTGGGTCTATGGGTCTTAGTGTGGGTCTATGGGTCTCTGTGTGGGTCTATGGGTCTTTTGTGTGGTTCTATGGGTCTCTGTGTGGGTCTATGGGTCTGAGTGTGGGTCTATGGGTCTACGTGTGGGGCTATAGGTCTTTTGTGTGAGTCTATGGGTCTTTGTGTGGGTCTATAGGTCTTTGTGTGGGTCTATGGGTCTATGTGTGGGTCTATGGGTCTGAGTGTGGGTCTATAGGTCTTTTGTGTGAGTCTATGGGTCTTTATGTGGGTCTATGGGTCTCTGTGTGGGTCTATAGGTCTTTTGTGTGAGTCTATGGGTCTCTGTGTGGGTCTATGGGTCTCTGTGTGTGTCTATAGGTCTTTGTGTGAGTCTATGGGTCTCTGTGTGTGTCTATGGGTCTTTGTGTGAGTCTATGGGTCTCTGTATGGGTCTATGGGTCTGAGTGTGAGTCTATGGGTCTCTGTGTTGGTCTATAGGTCTTTGTGTGAGTCTATGGGTCTGAGTGTGGGTCTATGGGTCTCTGTGTGTGTCTATAGGTCTTTTGTGTGGGTCTATGGGTCTCTGTGTGGGTCTATAGGTCTTTTGTGTGAGTCTATGGGTCTGAGTGTGGGGCTATGGGTCTCTGTGTGGGTCTATGGGTCTGAGTGTGGGTCTATGGGTCTGAGTGTGGGCCTATGGGTCTCTGTGTGAGTCTATGGGTCTCTGTCTGGGTCTATGGGTCTTTGTGTGAGTCTATGGGTCTCTGTGTGGGTCTATGGGTCTCTGTGTGAGTCTATGGGTCTCTGTGTGGGTCTATGGTTCTGAGTGTGGGTCTATGGGTCTGAGTGTGGGCCTATGGGTCTCTGTGTGGGTCTATGGGTCTCTGTGTGAGTCTATGGGTCTGAGTGTGGGTCTATGGGTCTCTGTATGGGTCTATGGGTCTCTGTCTGAGTCTATAGGTCTCTCTGTGGGTCTATGGGTCTATGTGTGGGTCTATGGGTCTACGTGTGGGTATATGGGTCTTTGTGTGAGTCTATAGGTCTATGTGTGAGTCTATGGGTCTCTGTGTGGGTCTATGGGTCTACGTGTGGGTCTATGGGTCTATGTGTGGGTCTATGGGTCTGAGTGTGGGTCTATAGTTCTTTTGTGTGAGTCTATGGGTCTTTGTGTGGGTCTATGGGTCTCTGTGTGGGTCTATAGGTCTTTTGTGTGAGTCTATGGGTCTTTGTGTGGGTCTATGGGTCTCTGTGTGTGTCAATAGGTCTTTGTGTGAGTCTATGGGTCTCTGTGTGAGTCTATGGGTCTCTGTGTGTGTCTATAGGTCTTTGTGTGAGTCTATGGGTCTCTGTGTGTGTCTATGGGTCTTTGTGTGAGTCTATGGGTCTCTGTATGGGTCTATGGGTCTGAGTGTGAGTCTATGGGTCTCTGTGTTGGTCTATAGGTCTTTGTGTGAGTCTATGGGTCTGAGTGTGGGTCTATGGGTCTCTGTGTGTGTCTATAGGTCTTTTGTGTGGGTCTATGGGTCTCTGTGTGGGTCTATAGGTCTTTTGTGTGAGTCTATGGGTCTGAGTGTGGGGCTATGGGTCTCTGTGTGGGTCTATGGGTCTGAGTGTGGGTCTATGGGTCTGAGTGTGGGCCTATGGGTCTCTGTGTGAGTCTATGGGTCTCTGTCTGGGTCTATGGGTCTTTGTGTGAGTCTATGGGTCTCTGTGTGGGTCTATGGGTCTCTGTGTGAGTCTATGGGTCTCTGTGTGGGTCTATGGTTCTGAGTGTGGGTCTATGGGTCTGAGTGTGGGCCTATGGGTCTCTGTGTGGGTCTATGGGTCTCTGTGTGAGTCTATGGGTCTGAGTGTGGGTCTATGGGTCTCTGTATGGGTCTATGGGTCTCTGTCTGAGTCTATAGGTCTCTCTGTGGGTCTATGGGTCTATGTGTGGGTCTATGGGTCTACGTGTGGGTATATGGGTCTTTGTGTGAGTCTATAGGTCTATGTGTGGGTCTATGGGTCTCTGTGTGGGTCTATGGGTCTACGTGTGGGTCTATGGGTCTATGTGTGGGTCTATGGGTCTGAGTGTGGGTCTATAGTTCTTTTGTGTGAGTCTATGGGTCTTTGTGTGGGTCTATGGGTCTCTGTGTGGGTCTATAGGTCTTTTGTGTGAGTCTATGGGTCTCTGTGTGGGTCTATGGGTCTCTGTGTGTGTCTATAGGTCTTTGTGTGAGTCTATGGGTCTCTGTGTGAGTCTATGGGTCTTTGTGTGAGTCTATGGGTCTCTGTATGGGTCTATGGGTCTTTGTGTGAGTCTATGGGTCTGAGTGTGGGTCTATGGGTCTCTGTGTGTGTCTATAGGTCTTTTGTGTGGGTCTATGGGTCTGAGTGTGGGTCTATGGGTCTAAGTTGTGGGTCTATGGGTCTCTGTGTCGGTCTATGGGTCTCTGTGTGTGTCTATAGGTCTTTTGTGTGGGTCTATGGGTCTGAGTGTGGGTCTATGGGTCTTTTGTGTGAGTCTATGGGTCTGAGTGTGGGTCTATGGGTCTCTGTGTGAGTCTATGGGTCTGAGTGTGGGTCTATGGATCTGAGTGTGGGCCTATGGGTCTGAGTGTGAGTCTATGGGTCTGAGTGTGGGTCTATGGGTCTAAATTGTGGTTCTATGGGTCTATGTGTGGGTCTATGGGTCTGAGTGTGGGTCTATGGGTCTGAGTGTGGGCCTATGTGTCTCTGTGTGAGTCTATGGGTCTGAGTGTGGGTCTATGGGTCTCTGTATGAGTCTATGGCTCTCTGTGTCGGTCTATGGGTCTCTGTGTGGGTCTATGGGTCTCTGTGTGAGTCTATGGGTCTCTGTGTGTGTCTATAGGTCTTTTGTGTGAGTCTATGGGTCTGAGTGTGGGTCTATGGGTCTTTGTGTGAGTCTATGGGTCTAAGTTGTGGGTCTATGGGTCTGAGTGTGCGTCTATGGGTCTACGTGTGGGTCTATGGGTCTCTGTGTGGGTCTATGGGTCTCAGTGTGGGTCTATGGGTCTCAGTGTGGTTCTATAGGTCTAAGTGTGGGTCTATGGGTCTCAGTGTGGGGCTATGGGTCTCAGTGTGGTTCTATAGGTCTAAGTTGTGGGTCTATGGGTCTCAGTGTGAGTCTATGGGTCTATGTGTGGGTCTATGGGTTTCTGTGTGGGTCTATGGGTCTCAGTGTGGGTCTATGGGTCTATGTGGGGGTCTATGGGTTTCTGTGTGGGTCTATGGGTCTCTGTGTGGGTCTATGGGTCTCAGTGTGGGTCTATGGGTCTAAGTGTGATTCTATTGGTCTTTGTGTGGGTCTATGAGTCTCTGTATGGGTCTTTGGGTCTCTGTGTGGGTCTACGAGACCCCTCTGGCTGAAACTACAACGCCGGAGTTGAACCCAGGTCTCAGAGCGGCGCCAGCTCTGAGCCAATTGACCGCCTCCAATTTTATGTAAATTGTGAGTTAGTTTAGAAGGAGGAGAAAGAAAATCAATGATGAACTAAAAAATACCACGTTTTTAAAATGCCTCTCGACAGCCGTGCCAGAGCGATGCCTCGGGGCTACTCCTGCAAGGCCTTGAGGGCTGTAGTTGGGTCGCGAATGCCCCGAGGGCATTTGTTCTTAACCTTGAATGTGTGCGAAGCATGGTCAGACCTTTTTTTAGGAAGGTTAAATCATCTAAAACACCAATTTTAGCACGGGGCAACGTTACAACTTACTTTGGTTCATCAAACCCGCTATGTAGTTAGTGTTGAGTCTATGGGCAGTGTTGAGTCTACGGGCAGTGTTGAGTCTATGGTGCAGTGTTGAGTCTATGGGCAGTGTTGAGTCTATGGGCAGTGTTGAGTCTATGGGCAGTGTTGAGTCTTTGGGCAGTGTTGAGTCTATGGTGCAGTGTTGAGTCTATGGGCAGTGTTGAGTCTATGAACAGTGTTGAGTCTATGGTGCAGTGTTGAGTCTACGGGCAGTGTTGAGTCTACGGGCAGTGTTGAGTCTGTGGGTTGTGTTGAGTCTATGGTACAGTGTTGAGTCTACGGGCAGTGTTGAGTATACGGGCAGTGTTGAGTCTTTGGGCAGTGTTGAGTCTATGGTCAGTGTTGAGTCTTTGGGCAGTGTAGAGTCTACGGGCAGTGTTGAGTTTATGGGCTGTGTTGAGTCTATGGGCAGTGTAGAGTCTACGGGCAGTGTTGAGTCTATGGGCAGTGTTGAGTCTATGGGTTGTGTTGAGTCTATGGGCAGTGTTGAGTCTTTGGGCAGTGGTGAATTTATGGTGCAGTGTTGAGCCTATGGGCAGTGTTGAGTTTATAGGCAGTGTTGAGTCTATGGGCAGTGTTGAGTCTACGGGCAGTGTTGAGTCTACGGGCAGTGTTGAGTCTACGGGCAGTGTTGAGTCGATGGGCAGTGTTGAGTCTATGGGCAGTGTTGAGTCTATGGGCAGTGTAGAGTCTATGGGCAGTGTTGAGTCTATGGGCAGTGTAGAGTATATGGGCAGTGTTGAGTCTATGGGCAGTGTTGAGTCTACGGGCAGTGTTGAGTCTATGAGTAGTGTTGAGTCTATGGGTAGTGTTGAGTCTATGGGCAGTGTTGAGTCTATGGCCAGTGTAGAGTCTACGGGCAGTGTAGAGTCTACGGGTAGTGTTGAGTTTATGGGTTGTGTTGAGTCTATGGGCAGTGTAGAGTCTACGGGCAGTGTTGAGTCTATGGGCAGTATTGAGTCTATGGGTTGTGTTGAGTCTATGGGCAGTGTTGAGTCTATGGGTTGTGTTGAGTCTATGGGCAGTGTTGAGTCTTTGGGCAGCGGTGAATCTATGGTGCAGTGTTGAGCCTATGGGCAGTGTTGAGTTTATGGGCAGTGTTGAGTCTATGGGCAGTGTTGAGTCTATGGGCAGTGTAGAGTCTATGGGCAATGTTGAGTCTATGGGTAGTTTAGAGTCTACGGGTAGTATGTATGTTGAACTTCTTTCGCACCGTACGTAGCCAACCGCGATAATCGGAGGTGCGGGGGAAGGACAACAAACTATACACAACAAGCACCACTTCCGAAAGAAATGAGTTTAAAATCGAGATTTTAAAGTTTCCCCCGACTGATATTTTACCAGGCAAGGCCCGCTGCCCTTTTCAGGGCCGTGGAAATGTATACAGCAGCCAAATAAACTCTTAAACGCGTGGTGGTGACGGTGGTTTCTAAATGTGGAGGGAAAAAAGTGGATCACCCGGAGAAAAATCCACGCGACCACGGAGAGAGAGAAAGACACGCAAACTCCAAATATACAGCAGCAGGCGTCAGGGTTGTGATCGAACCCACGATCTCCTGTACACCAGGCGAGGTAGTTAACATCTCCTAGCCACCGTGATGATGATGATGAGAGAGAGACACGCAAACTCCAAATATACAGCAGCAGCAGGCGTCAGGGTTGTGATCGAACCCACGACCTCCTGTACACCAGGCGAGGTAGTCAACATCTCCTAGCCACCGTGATGATGATGATGAGAGAGAGAGACACGCAAACTCCAAATATACAGCAGCAGGCGTGAGGGTTAGGGATCGAACCCACGACCTCCTGTATACCAGGTGAGATAGTCAACATCTCCTAGCCACCGTGATGATGATGAGAGAGACACGCAAACTCCAAATATACAGCAGCAGGCGTCAGGGTCGGGATCGAACCCACGACCTCCTGTATACCAGGCGACGTGGTTAACATCTCCTAGCCACCGTGATGATTATGATGAGAGAGACACGCAAACTCCAAATATACAGCAGCATTTGTCAGGGTCGGGATCGAACCCACAACCTCCTGTACACCAGGCGAGGTAGTTAACATCTCATAGCCACCGTGATGATGATGCGAGAGAGACACACAAACTCCAAATATACAGCAGCAGCAGGCGTCAGGGTCGGGATCGAATCCACGACCTCCTGTACACCAGGCGAGGTAGTCAACATCTCCTAGCCACCTGCGACTGATTTGACTCGGACAGTACGACTTTCTCCCATTGTATCTCTCTGTTCTCTCTCTCTCTGTTTTAGGTCAGGAGTGTTTTTTGATCAGATTATAATTAGCTGACCACCCCCCACTCACCCACCCACCCACTCACTCCTTGTCCGACTGCCCGTGGGCTTGGCTGTCAGGCAGATTATGCAAAACGGGCAGCCGGCTAACCGCAGCTGCAAGTGAAATCCTCCCTGGCTAGTGTAATTACCCCAATTAAGGATTAATTGCTATTAATTATTCACTCATGAGCTGGTGGGCTAATTATGGGGTAATGAATGGTGAAGGCTGTGCCCGGGTAGTTGTTGAGTTTGCGTCTGTGTGTGAGTAGGGTGTGTGTCTGTGTGTGTCTGTGTCTGTGTGTGTCTGTGTGTGTTTGTGTGTGAGTAGGGTGTGTGTCTGTGTGTGCGTGTGTCTGTGTGGATGCGTGTGCGTGTGTATGTCTGTGTATCTCTGTGTGTGAGTAGGGTGTGTCTGTGTGTGTGGTTGTGTGCGTGTGTATGTCTGTGTGTGTGTGTATGTCTGTGTGTGTGTATCTATGTGTGTGAGTAGGGTGTGTGTGTGTGTCTGTATGTGTCTGTGTGTGCGTGTGTCTGTGTGTGTGTCTGTATGTGTCTGTGTGTGAGTAGGGTGTGTGTGTGTGTCTGTATGTGTCTGTGTGTATGTCTGTGTATCTCTGTGTATCTCTGTGTGTGAGTAGGGTGTGTGTGTGTCTGTATGTGTCTGTGTGTGCGTGTGTCTGTATGTGTCTGTGTGTGCGTGTGTCTGTGTGGATGCGTGTGCGTGTGTATGTCTGTGTATCTCTGTGTGTGAGTAGTGTGTGGGTGTGTCTGTGTGTGAGTAGGGTGTGTGTGTGTGTCTGTGTGTGCGTGTGTCTGTGTGGATGCGTGTGCGTGTGTATGTCTGTGTATCTCTGTGTGTGAGTAGGGTGTGGGTGTGTCTGTGTGTGTGGTTGTGTGCGTGTGTCTGTGTGTGCGTGTGTATGTCTGTGTGTGCGTGTGTATGTCTTTGTGTGCGTGTTTATGTCTGTGTGTGTATGTCTGTGTGTGCGTGTGTATGTCTGTGTGTGTGTATGTGGGGAGCGATAGTGTATCGGTTAGCGCGCTGCGCTATGAACCTGGCGACCCGGGTTCGATTCCCGCTCACGGCCAACACCAGTGACGATTATCTGAACCGGTCCCGGGCCTCTCCTAGGTCGACTCAGCCTCAAATGAGTACCTGGTGCGGTGTGTAAACATTGCCACTAGGGAGACAAAGGCGGTCGGGCGTGGTGCTGGCCACCCACCCCCTCGTGTACCGTTCCGGCCTTCATAGGTGCTCGCTAACAGCACTTGCCCCTACAGTCTGTTACAGGCTTAATGGGGGATCTTTGTGCGTGTATGTGTGGAGTGGTGGGGAGCGGTGGTGCAGCGGTTAGCGCCACACTGCGCTACGAACCCGGCGACCCAAGTTCGTTCCCGCTCACGGGCAACACCACCGGTGACGATTATCTGAACCGGTCCTGGGCCATCCCCTAGGTCGACTCAGCCTCAAACGGGTATCTAGTGCGGTGTGTAGTAAACATCGCTACTGGGGGAGACAAAGGCGGTCGGGCGTGGTGCTGGCCACCCACCCGCTCGTGTACCGTCCAGGTGCTCGCTAACTGCACTTGCCTCAGCAGTCTGTTCAAAGCTATACGGGGGATCTTTGTCTGCGTGTGGAGCGTTGCGTGTGGGGAGCGGTGGTGCAGCGGTTAGCGCGCTGCGCCCCGAAATCGTGTTGAGAGAGTTGGGGAATGAATGGGGGCGAGTTTGATCGGCGAGTGAGTGGGTGAGTGAGTGAGTGAACAGGCGGGTGGATAGCTGAGCTAGTAGGTGAGTTCATATCGTGGGTTTCCTCACTCAACATCGATCTGTCCACCACCTCCACCACTCACTCACTCAACCATCCACTAGCTCACTCACCCACCCACTCAACCATCCACTAGCACTCTCACCCACTCACTCACCCACCCACTCACCCACCCACTCACTCAACCATCCACTAGCTCTCTCATCCACTCACTCATTCACCCACTCAACCATCCACTATCCCTCTCACCCACTCACTCACCCACCCACTCACTCAACCATCCACTCGCTCTCTCACCCACTCACTCACTCACCCACTCACTCACCGACTCACTCAACCATCCACTAGCTCTCTCACCCACTCTCTCACCCACCCACTCACTCAACCATCCACTAACACTCTCATCCACTCACTCACCCACTCACTCACCCACCCACTAGCTCTCTCACCCACTCACTCACTCACCCATTCACCCCACTCGCTCATTGAATCAAATCGCCTAACCAAACAACCACTTGTACACCCACCCACTAACTCAATCACTCACCCACTCACTCACCCACTAACTCACCCACTCACTCACCCACTCACTCACCCACCCGCTCACCCACTCACCCACTCACTCACTCACCCACTCACTCACCCACTCACTCAGTCACTCACTCACCCACTCACTCACCCACTAACTCACCCACTAACTCACCCACTCACTCACCCACTAACTCACCCACCCGCTCACCCACTCACTCAGTCACTCACTCACCCACTAACTCACCCACTAACTCACCCACTAACTCACCCACTCACTCACCCACCCGCTCACCCACTCACTCACTCAGTCACTCACTCACCCACTCACTCACTCACTCACCCACTAACTCACCCACTAACTCATCCACTCACTCACCCACTAACTCACCCACTAACTCATCCACTCACTCACCCACTAACTCACCCACCCGCTCACCCATCCACTCACCCACCCACTCACCCACTCACTCACCCACTAACTCACCCACTCACTCACCCACTAACTCACCCACCCGCTCACCCACTCACCCACTAACTCACCCACTCACTCACCCACTAACTCACCCACCCACTCACCCACTAACTCACCCACTCACTCACCCACCCGTGGCCACTTGCTGGAGTCGTGAAGTTCTGCCATTACGAGTAGGGTACATTTCATTAAAGCGTGTTTAAAAAAAAGTATTTTTAAATATGACTTATTTTCATACTTTGACACTGGCACAAAAAGCTCTCCCGTAGTGTCGCCGCTCACCACGAGCTGTCAATGATCTGACACGCGTGGCATTGTCCTTGTCCTGTTCGCCTTGTGGCGTGGGTAACTGAGTGAGTGGGTGAATGGGTGTACATTTGGTTGATGGGTTAAGTGAGTTGGTTGACGCATTGTCCTTGTCCTGTTCGCCTTGTGGCGTTGTTCTCCGGTCTGACACTGGTGGTGAGGCCAGGGCCATGAAGAAGCCCGCTGCTGGCCTCTGGCGTCGGCCAATCAGTCTCAAAGACAACGCATTATATAAGGGGCGCTTCAAAAAACATGTTAACACTGACATGAGACTGTCGTTTTTAAATGGAGAAAGAACGGATAGTACACTGTGACAGGATAACAAATATATATTCTTGGTTCTTTCGGTAAAGTCACCACGTAGAAGGGAAACAATAAAATAATAAAAATGTAAAACGATAAAATGCTCACGACGTTTCGACTGCAACACAAGCAATCATAATCATCAGGTGATGATGATCGCTTCTGTTGCAGGTGATGACGATTGCTTGCGCTCCAGTGGAAACGTCGCGAGAATTTTATTGTTTCATACTTTCATTATTTTATTGTTTCCCTTCTACGCGGTGGCTTTACCGAAAGAACCAAGCACATTAATCCCTGCAGTCACGAAAGCTTTCAATCAAAACGATAAACAAATGTTTGTTAGTGGCTTCAAGAACTCAAAGAGCATATTTTGTTGGTTGCGGTAGCACCCGACTCAAGAGCCGGATGGCTCACAGGGCCATACCTAATAAACGAAACTTGAAACTTGAACCTTGTTCGCCATCGATGCCAACGGCGTGCCATGCGCAATCTTCTCCAGCTGGTCTACAGGGCCCACAGAAGTCGGGCAACAATACTCGCGGGCGCTGTTGGCAAAGTCTCCCCGAGGGGTTGACATTCTTTGTGAAGCTCCCTGTAATAATTATAAATTACCGGAGGCATGCTTTTGTTTTTGCATGGTCGCCAAAGGCGTGCGCGCGTGTGTGGCTCGTGCAGGATCTCGAGATCTTCACTCAAAACTGCTCTAGAGGAGTTGTACACCCCCTAGCTGCCACTGCTATTCAGTGGCCTAAAATATGGCTCTAGATTTTGGTGTCATAATTTATTTATGTAGTTTAGTTTATTGTTAAAAATTCGGTCACAGTCCCTATGATCACCGTTACATTGGATTTATGGCTTTTATTTTGGTGATTTCGAAAAGTGTTTTTGTTTGTTTTGGCCATGTTTTTGTTTATTGTAGTACGGAGTTAGACTGATGGCCTTAATCTTAGTTGTCTTGTGGTTGTTGTTGTTGTTTGACTTGCATCCCACTGGGATTTTTGCACACAGCGTTGGTGTACGGTGCTATTTCAGGAATATTTTGATGTTTTTTTCCTGTATTTTCTGTTTGCACAGTCACATAATCACTTTAAGATGTTTTCTTGTTCATGTTTTTTGTTTGTTGAGGTTGCACCCGATTCAAGAGCCGAATGGCTCACAGGGGCTATACCAAATAAATAAATGCAACTATGAACTAATGAACTATATCTTGCGAAGGGTAACTGGTGGGCGTTTGAGCCATCTCAACACCCCCTGTTTCGACTTGAAGCTTCCCTGACCTGCAGGAATTCACATTCTCTGGGGACTTTCGTCAAGGTCACGGAGATCGGTTGAAAGAAAATAATAATTTGGAAAAAAAACATCTACGACGTTTCGATCTCATCCGCAAGCGGTCGTCATCAGGAAAAGACCCGACGAATATGAACCCACCCCCCACCCACCCCCCTTGTTGATTTGCCGGAAGGGATGTCAACGTTCAACTTTAGCCCATCTCTTTTACTCGTGCAATGTACCGGTTTGAAGAGTTTAGTGAGCTGCTCCGATGTTAATTAGGGGCGCCACGTTGGCCAGGAGATGTTGACTACCTCGCCCGGTGTACAGGAGGTCGTGGGTTCGATCCCGACCCTGACGCCTGCTGCTGCTGTATATTTGGAGTTTGCGTGTCTCTCTCTCTCTCATCATCATCACGGTGGCTATGAGATGTTAACTACCTCGCCTGGTGTACAGGAGGTCGTGGGTTCGATCCTGACCCTGACGCCTGCTGCTGTATATTTGGAGTTTGCGGTGTTTCTCTCTCCGTGGTCGCGTGGATTATTTTTATCCGGGTTCTCTGGTTTGTTCCTTTAACATTTAGAATCTAACTCGTGTCGCCTAGAAAAAAAAGCTTTATAGCTCATCGGATTCCTATCAGTATGAATAACTATTATGATTGTGAAGACGATGTGTCCAAGTAAGGGTCATTTGGGGAATGTGTTACATTCCAGGGAGGATCGCCACGAGCAATGAGTTAATACTCTCAGCTGATGAGTCACACATATCTCTCTCTCTGTGTCTTGGAATGTTCCGTTGGCTAAATCATACACTCACTCACTCATACACTCGCTCATACACTCACTCATACACTCACTCACTCATACACTCACTCACTCATACACTCACTCACTCATACACTCACTCACTCATACACTCACTCACTCATACACTCACTCACTCATACACTCACTCACTCATACACTCGCTCATACACTCACTCATACACTCACTCACTCATACACTCACTCATACACTCACTCACTCATACACTCACTCATTCATACACTCACTCATTCATACACTCACTCACTCATACACTCACTCACTTATACACTCACTCATACACTCGCTCATACACTCATTCACTCATACACTCGCTCATACACTCATTCACTCATACACTCACTCATACACTCACTCATACACTCGCTCATACACTCACTCACTCATGCACTCACTCATACACTCACTCATACACTCACTCACTCATACACTCACTCACTCACTCATACACTCACTCATACACTCACTCACTCATACACTCACTCATACACTCACTCACTCATACACTCACTCACTCAGTAAGTCCTACCCTCACTCATACACTCGCTCATACACTCGCTCATACACTCAGTGAGTCATACACTCACTCACTCATACACTCACTCATACACTCACTCACTCACTCATACACTCACTCATTCACTCATACACTCACTCATTCATGCACTCACTCATACACTCACTCATTCATGCACTCACTCATACACTCACTTACTCATACACTCAGTGAGTCATACACTCACTCACACATACAATCACTCACTCATACACTCATTATTAAATTCACAAACTCATACAGACAAAGGTCCCCCGTATAGTCTTAATAGACTGATGGGGCAAGTGCTGTTAGCGAGCACCTATGAAGGCCGGCACGGCACACGAGGGGGTGGGTGGCCAGGACCACGCTCGACCGCCTTTGTCTCCCTCAGTGGCGATGTTTACACACCGCACCAGGTACTCACTTGAGGCTGAGTCGATCTAGGGGATGCCCAGGACCGGTTCAGATAATCGTCATCTGGTGTTTGCTGTGAGCGGGAATCGAACCCGGGTCGCCGGGTTCGTAGCGCAGCGTAGCGCTAACAACTACACTACCGCTCCCCATACACACACATGTACACACACACACGTACACATGGACACACACACTCAGACACACACACACGTACAAACACACTCACACACTCACAGACACGTATACACACACTCACACACACACGTACAAACACACTCACAGAAACGTACAAAAACACACACAGACACGTACACACACACACGTACAAATACACTCTCACACACACTCACAGACACGTACACTTACTCACACTCATACTCCCACACGCTCACACATACTCACAGACTCACACAAACGTACAAACACACTCACACGAATACACACTCCCAGATACGTACACTTACACTCATACTCACACACGCTCACACATACAGTCTCACACAAACGTACAAACACACACTTACAGCCACGTACACACACACTCATACTCACACACACACACACGTACACACTCACAGACACACACTCACATACACAGGGACACTCTCACACTCACAGACACACGTTCACCCACTCACACTCACAGACGCACACGTGGACACTCACTCACACACACTCATATACACAGGTACACTCACAGACACACGTTCACCCACTCACACTCACAGACACACACGTGAACACTCACTCACGCACACTCACATACACAGGTACACTCACAGACACACGTTCACCCACTCACACTCACAGACACACACGTGGACACTCGCTCACACACACTCACATACACAGGAACACTCACGTACATTCACATACACAGGTACACTCACAGACACACGTTCACCCACTCACACTCACATACACACACGTAGACACTCACTCACATACACTCACATGCACAGGTACACTCACAGACACACGTTCACCCACTCACACTCACAGACACACACGTGAACACTCACTCACGCACACTCACATACACAGGTACACTCACAGACACACGTTCACCCACTCACACTCACAGACACACACGTGGACACTCGCTCACACACACTCACATACACAGGAACACTCACGTACATTCACATACACAGGTACACTCACAGACACACGTTCACCCACTCACACTCACATACACACACGTAGACACTCACTCATACACACTCACATACACAGGTACACTCATAGACACACGTTCACCCACTCACACTCACGGACACACACGTGGACACTCACTCACACACACTCACATACACAGGTACACTCATAGACACACGTTCACCCACTCACAGACACACACGTACACACTCACTCATGCACACTCACATACACAGGAACACTCACGCACACCCACATACACAGGTACACTCACAGACACACGGTCACCCACTCACACTCACATACACACACGTAGACACTCACTCATACACATCCACATACAAAGGTACACTCACAGACACACGTTCACCTACTCACACTCACAGACACACACGTGGACACTCACTCACGCACATTCACATACACAGGGACACTCACAGACACACGTTCACCCACTCACAGACACACACGTGGACACTCACTCACACACACTCACATACACAGGGACACTCACAGACACACGTTCACCCACTCACACTCACATACACACACGTAGACACTCACTCACACACACTCACATACACAGGGACACTCACAGGCACACGGTCACCCACTCACACTCACGGACACACACGTGGACACTCACTCACACACACTCACATACACAGGTACACTCACGCACACTCACATACACAGGGACACTCACAGACACACGTTCACGCACTCACACCCACAGACACACACGTACACGCTCACAAACACTCGCGTGTAACCAAAACCATTCGAATTAAACAAAAGACACGGACTTCGGATTGTTTACATTTCGGAAATAATTACTCAATATGTGAGCCCTCTCTCTCTCTCTCACTCTCTCGTTGTAAACGTAATAATCACACGGAAAATTCATTGGCACGACGTAGTTGTTGTTGTTGAAGCTGTTTAGCAGACGAGAGAGAGAGAGGGTGGGAGATACACTACATTGAGAAGCTTGCGGCTATCGTTGCGTCAAAGCATTAAACCCTAAATAATGGTTCCTCTTTCCATCAATCACTTTCACTCACATCAGATAACAGACGCGCGCGCATGCGTGTGTGTGTGTGGGAGTGTGAGCGAGTGTGTGCGTGAGGTTGTGTGTGTGTGTTGGAGTGAGTGAGTGTTGGAGTGTGAGAGTGTGTGAGCGAGTGAGTGTGTGTTGGAGTGAGTGAGTGTTGGAGTGTGAGTGGGTGAGTGTGTGAGCGAGTGAGTGTGTGTTGGAGTGAGTGAGTGTTGGAGTGTGAGAGTGTGTGAGCGAGTGAGTGTGTGTTGGAGTGAGAGTGTGTGCTGGTGTGTGTGTGTGTGTGAGCGAGTGTGTGTTGGAGTGAGTGAGTGTTGGAGTGTGAGTGGGTGAGTGTGTGCGTGAGGTTGTATGTGTTGGAGTGAGTGAGTGTTGGAGTGTGAGTGGGTGAGTGTGTGAGCGAGTGAGTGTGTGTTGGAGTGAGAGTGTGTGCTTGTGTGTGTGTGAGCGAGTGTGTGCGTGAGTGAGTGAGTGTTGGAGTGTGAGTGGGTGAGTGTGTGAGCGAGTGAGTGTGTGTTGGAGTGAGAGTGTGTGCTGGTGTGTGTGTGTGAGCGAGTGTGTGCGTGAGTGAGTGTGTGTTGGAGCGTGAGTGGGTGAGTGTGAGAGTGTGTGAGTGTGTTAGCGAGTGTGTACGTGAGTGAGTGAGTGTGTGTTGGAGTGTGAGAGTGTGTGAGTGTGTTAGCGAGTGTGTGCGTGAGTGAGTGTGTGTTGGAGTGTTACATATTTTATTAACAACAACTACTGGGGCATCTCACTCCTCAGTGTGCCGGGAAAGGTCCTGGCAAGGATTATTCAACATCGCCTTGCCAGGCACGCTGAGGAGAGGCTTGCGGAGCCCCAATGCGGTTTCAGGAAAGGGCGGTCCTGCACAGATGCCATATTTTCTGTCTGTCTGCTACAGCAGAGGTGTAGGGAATTCCAACAAGACCTACATCTCTGCTTTATTGACCTGGTCAAGGCCTATGATACCATCATTAGGCCTGGGCTCTGGGTTGTTCTTCGTGCTTTTGGAGTCCCTGACTCCCTGCTCACGATCATTAAGGACCTTCATGATGGTGAGCGGGCCCGGGTAAAACTACGTGGCTGGGAGTCAGAGCCATTCCCAGTACACCTTGGGGTGCGACAGGGATGTCCTCTGGCTCCCACATTATTTAACATCTATTTTGACCACGTAGTTCGTGAAGCCTTCAATAGCTGTGCCGGGGGAATCTCCATTTGGTACAGATACAATGGGAGGCTGATCGATGCCCGGGTGCGGTCAAGGGATGGCTCCCTATTGCTCAACCACGTTATGTATGCCGATGATTTGGTAATAGCTGCTCATTTAGAGGAGGAGATGGAGACGCTGCTGCTGAGACTGGAGCGTGCCACTAAGAGATGGGGCTTTACCATCAGCCCCACCAAAACTAAGCACTTGCCTGGGTATTTTGAACCATCGGATACTCCACCCCCACAACTCCCAATCGGTGATGGGGCAGTTGTGGAGAGAGTGGAGAGTTTCCCATACCTGGGCAGTGTGCTTATGACCGGCTCCAGTTTAACAGTAAAGGTCTCACTCCGAATCAGTCGAGCGGCAATATCTTTTCATCGGTTGCGTAACGCTGTGTGGAAGCTACCTGGTCTGTCGCTCCGCACTAAGCTTCAGGTCTTCTCGGCCACGGTCATTCCCTCCCTTCTCTACGCTTGCGAAACGTGGACACCCTTAATGGAGCATCTTCGCCGGTTGGAAACATTTAGGCTGGCCTGCCTACGATCCATCCTGGGTTTTAACCAGGCTGGATTGTGTGAGGAGCTCACAAATCCTTGAAAGATCTGGGCAAGGTCCCATCGGTGAGCTCCTCCGGCAGGCAAGGCTGCGTTGGCTGGGTCATATAGCCCGCATGTGCGGATGAGTGTGCGAGCGGTGGTGCAGTGGTTAGCGCACTTCGCTACGATTTACGTTCACGAATATCTGAACCGGTTATGGACCTCCCCTAGGTCGACTCAACCTGAAGTTACCCGGTTTGGTGTGTAATGATGCAACTTCGTCACAAGTTGGCATGTTGATTGTGTATAGACGTGGGTCTCTGTGTGGCGAGTCTGGGTGCGTCTGTGTATCTCTGTGTGCGTCTGTGTATCTCTGGGTGCGTCTGTGTATCTCTGTGTGCGTCTGTGTATCTCTGGGTGCGTCTGTGTATCTCCGTGCGCCTGTGGGTCTCTATGTGAGCTTATGGGTCTCTATGTGAGTCTATGGGTATCTATGTGAGTCAGTGCGTCTCTGTTTGAGTCTATGGGTCTCAGTATGAGTCTATAGGTCTCCTTGTGAGTTTGTTGGGCTCTATGTAAATTTGCGTCTCTGTGTGAGTCTATGGGGCTCTATGTGAGTCTGTGGGTCTCTATGTGAGTCTATGAGTCTCTGTGCAAGTCTATGGGTCTCTGTGTGAGTCTGCGGGTCTCTTTGTTAGTCTATGGGTCTCTGCGTGAGTCTATGGGTCTCTGTGTGAGTATCTGTGTGAGTCTATGGGTCTCTGTGTGAGTCTATGTGCGAGTCTATGGGTCTCTGTGTGAGTCTCTGTGTGAGTCTATGGGACTCTGTGTAAGTCTATGGGTCTCTGTGTGAGTCTATGGGTATCTGCGTGAGTCTATGGGTCTCTGTGTGAGTTTATGGGTCTCTGTATGAGTCTATGGGTCTCTGTATGAGTCTATGGGTCTCTGTGTGAGTCTATGGGTCTCTGTGCGAGTCTATTGGTCTCTGTGTGAGTCTATGGGTCTCTGTGTGAGTCTATGGGTCTCTGTGCGAGTTTATGGGTCTCTGTGTGAGTCTCTGTGTGAGTCTATGGGTCTCTGTGTGAGTCTGTGTCTCTGTGTGAGTCTATGGGTCTCTGCGTGAGTCTATGGGTCTCCGTGATTGTAGTAAAGCCTTGAGCCTGCACCTGAACAGCGGCAGGGAGCCGACAGCACTGACGGCCGAGGGTGTGTGTGTGGGGAGGGTCGGCAGTTCCGGACAGCGGGAGCAGCAGAGGAGAATGAGCGACCTCCCCCGCTCACCGACTTGTCAACCTCGGTGCTTTGGGGAGGTGGTTCCGTTCACACCAGAGCGCCGTGGCAGCAAATCCATTAAAGTCTTGGGGACATAAAATCTAAAACTAAAACTAAAAAATGTGAAACAAAACCCAAACAATTTGGGTTTCAGATTTAGTAAGTTTACCCTGGCGGGCAGACTTCGCAAGAGCAACATTTGGGTCGTGTGAACAAAGATGACTGGCTGACGCTGCCAGCAAGTACGGCTCTGTACGGCTCCCCGCTCCTGTCTCCGGGTCGTGCGATGGCTATGAGATGTTGACTACCTCGCCTGGTGTACAGGAGGTCGTGGGTTCGATACCGACCCTGACGCCTGCTGCTGCTGTATATTTGGAGTTTGCGTGTCTCTCTCTCTCTCTCATCATCATCATCACGGTGGCTAAGAGATGTTAACTACCTCGCCTGGTGTACAGGAGGTCGTGGGTTCGATACCGACCCTGATGACTGCTGCTGTATATTTGGAGTCTGCGTGTCTCTCTCTCTCATCATCATCACGGTGGCTAGGAGATGTTAACTACCTCGCCTGGTGTGCAGGAGGTCGTGGGTTCATTCTCGACCCTGATGACTGCTGTATATTTGGAGTTTGCGTGTCTCCCCCTCTCTCTCTCTCTCATCATCATCACGGTGGTTTGGAGTTTGCGTGTCTCTCTCTCTCTCTCATCACGGTGTCTAGGAGATGTTGACTACCTCGCCTGGTGTACAGGAGGTCGTGGATCTGTCTCCGTGCTCTCCAGGGTTTTCCTTCCACATTTAGAATCAACGTCACCGCACCTTTAGGAGATTATTTCGCTGCTGTTATAAATGTACACGTGACGTTGATGATGATGACGATGACGAGTCACACTTTGTGATAGCCAGGTCGCTTCTGCAAAATTAAGTCAATGCCTCGGAGGGCTTTTACCTAGTAAGATTTTTAAAATATAGTTTAGTTAAAATTTGCATACATATGTTTTAAAGCAATTTCTTTACTTTCCCTATACTTTGCACGAATATCGTGAGCTTGTGATTGTGCGAACAAACAGCGTTACAGCCCATCGGATTTCCTCCAGTATAAAGAAATGCTTCCGATTCTGCTGGGGACATGTGGGAACAAAGAGCTTCATAGCTTATCGGATTTACGAATACGCACTGTGTGATTGAGACGCACGAACTCCGTGAGCTACGTGGGCCCCTTCCGCCTTTGCCTTTGCCTTCAAATTATTTCGTTGTTGATGTTGTTGAGGTTGTTGTGGTTGTTGTGGTTGTTGAGGTTGTTGTGGTTGTTGAGGTTGTTGTGGTTGTTGAGGTTGTTGTGGTGGTTGTGGTTGTTGTGGTTGTTGAGGTTGTTGTTGTTGTTGAAGTTGTTGTGGTTGTTGAGGTTGTTGTGGTTGTTGTGGTTGTTGTGGTTGTTGAGGTTGTTGTGGTTGTTGAGGTTGTTGTGGTTGTTGTGGTTGTTGAGGTTGTTGTGGTTGTTGTGGTTGTTGATGTTGTTGTGGTTGTTGTGGTTGTTGAGGTTGTTGTGGTTGTTGAGGTTGTTGCTGTTGTTGAGGTTGTTGTGGTTGTTGAGGTTGTTGTGATTGTTGAGGTTGTTGTGATTGTTGAGGTTGTTGAGGTTGTTGTGGTTGTTTATGTTGTTGTGGTTGTTGAGGTTGTTGTGGTTGTTGAGGTTGTTGATGTTGTTGATGTTGTTGATGTTGTTGTGGTTGTTGTGGTTGTTGAGGTTGTTGTGGTTGTTGAGGTTGTTCTGGTTGTTGTGGTTGTTGAGGTTGTTGTGGTTGTTGATGTTGTGGTGGTTGTTGAGGTTGTTGTGGTTGTTGTGGTTGTTGATGTTGTTGTCGTTGTTGATGTTGTTGTGGTTGTTGAGGTTGTTGTGGTTGTTGATGTTGTTGATGTTGTTGAGGTTGTTGTGGTTGTTGAGGTTGTTGTGGTTGTTGAGGTTGTTCTGGTTGTTGTGGTGGTTGAGGTTGTTGTGGTTGTTGAGGTTGTTGTGGTTGTTGTGGTTGTTGATGTTGTTGTGGTTGTTGATGTTGTTGTGGTTGTTGAGGTTGTTGTGGTTGTTGATGTTGTTGTGGTTGTTGAGGTTGTTGTGGTTGTTGTGGTTGTTGTGGTTGTTGTGGTTGAGGTTGTTGTGGTTGTTGATGTTATTGTGGTTGTTGAGGTTGTTGTGGTTGTTGATGTTGTTGTGGTTGTTGATGTTGTTGTGGTTGTTGTGGTTGTTGTGGTTGTTGAGGTTGTTGTGGTTGTTGAGGTTGTTGAGGTTGTTGAGGTTGTTGATGTTGTTGTGGTTGTTGTGCTTGTTGAGGTTGTTGTGGTTGTTGTGGTTGTTGAGGTTGTTGTGGTTGTTGATGTTGTTGTGGTTGTTGATGTTGTTGTGGTTGTTGAGGTTGTTGAGGTTGTTGAGGTTGTTGTGGTTGTTGAGGTTGTTGTGGTTGTTGAGGTTGTTGTGGTTGTTGATGTTGTTGAGGTTGTTGTGGTTGTTGAGGTTGTTGTGGTTGTTGAGGTTGTTGTTGTTGTTGTGGTTGTTGATGTTGTTGTGGTTGTTGATGTTGTTGTGGTTGTTGAGGTTGTTTTGGTTGTTGAGGTTGTTGAGGTTGTTGTGGTTGTTGTGGTTGTTGAGGTTGTTGAGGTTGTTGTGGTTGTTGTGGTTGTTGAGGTTGTTGTTGTTGAGGTTGTTGTGGTTGTTGAGGTTGTTGTCGTTGTTGAGGTTGTTGTGGTTGTTGTGGTTGTTGAGGTTGTTGTGGTTGTTGAGGTTGTTCTGGTTGTTGTGGTGGTTGAGGTTGTTGTGGTTGTTGAGGTTGTTGTGGTTGTTGATGTTGTTGTGGTTGTTGAGGTTGTTGTGGTTGTTGATGTTGTTGTGGTTGTTGAGGTTGTTGTGGTTGTTGTGGTTGTTGTGGTTGAGGTTGTTGTGGTTGTTGAGGTTGTTGTGGTTGTTGATGTTATTGTGGTTGTTGAGGTTGTTGTGGTTGTTGTGGTTGTTGTGGTTGTTGAGGTTGTTGTGGTTGTTGAGGTTGTTGTGGTTGTTGAGGTTGTTGTGGTTGTTGATGTTGTTGTGGTTGTTGAGGTTGTTGTGGTTGTTGTGGTTGTTGTGGTTGTTGTGGTTGAGGTTGTTGTGGTTGTTGAGGTTGTTGTGGTTGTTGATGTTATTGTGGTTGTTGAGGTTGTTGTGGTTGTTGTGGTTGTTGTGGTTGTTGATGTTGTTGTGGTTCTTGAGGTTGTTGTGGTTGTTGATGTTGTTGTGGTTGTTGAGGTTGTTGATGTTGTTGAGGTTGTTGATGTTGTTGTGGTTGTTGATGTTGTTGTGGTTGTTGATGTTGTTGTGGTTGTTGAGGTTGTTGTGGTTGTTGAGGTTGTTGTGGTTGTTGTGGTTGTTGTGGTTGTTGAGGTTGTTGTGGTTGTTGAGGTTGTTGATGTTGTTGAGGTTGTTGTGGTTGTTGAAGTTGTTGATGTTGTTGTGGTTGTTGAGGTTGTTGAGGTTGTGAGGTTGTTGTGGTTGTTGAGGTTGTTGTGGTTGTTGTGGTTGTTGTGGTTGTTGAGGTTGTTGAGGTTGTTGTGGTTGTTGAGGTTGTTGTGGTTCTTGAGGTTGTTGTGGTTGTTGAGGTTGTTGGGGTTGTTGAGGTTGTTGTGGTTGTTGAGGTTGTTGTGGTTGTTGAGGTTGTTGTGGTTGTTGAGGTTGTTGTGGTTGTTGTGGTTGTTGTGGTTGTTGAGGTTGTTGTGGTTGTTGAGGTTGTTGTGGTTGTTGTGGTTGTTGAGGTTGTTGTGGTTGTTGTGGTTGTTGATGTTGTTGTGGTTGTTGTGGTTGTTGAGGTTGTTGTGGTTGTTGAGGTTGTTGCTGTTGTTGAGGTTGTTGTGGTTGTTGAGGTTGTTGTGATTGTTGAGGTTGTTGTGATTGTTGAGGTTGTTGAGGTTGTTGTGGTTGTTTATGTTGTTGTGGTTGTTGAGGTTGTTGTGGTTGTTGAGGTTGTTGATGTTGTTGATGTTGTTGATGTTGTTGTGGTTGTTGTGGTTGTTGAGGTTGTTGTGGTTGTTGAGGTTGTTCTGGTTGTTGTGGTTGTTGAGGTTGTTGTGGTTGTTGATGTTGTGGTGGTTGTTGAGGTTGTTGTGGTTGTTGTGGTTGTTGATGTTGTTGTCGTTGTTGATGTTGTTGTGGTTGTTGAGGTTGTTGTGGTTGTTGATGTTGTTGATGTTGTTGAGGTTGTTGTGGTTGTTGAGGTTGTTGTGGTTGTTGAGGTTGTTCTGGTTGTTGTGGTGGTTGAGGTTGTTGTGGTTGTTGAGGTTGTTGTGGTTGTTGTGGTTGTTGATGTTGTTGTGGTTGTTGATGTTGTTGTGGTTGTTGAGGTTGTTGTGGTTGTTGATGTTGTTGTGGTTGTTGAGGTTGTTGTGGTTGTTGTGGTTGTTGTGGTTGTTGTGGTTGTTGTTGAGGTTGTTGTGGTTGTTGATGTTATTGTGGTTGTTGAGGTTGTTGTGGTTGTTGATGTTGTTGTGGTTGTTGATGTTGTTGTGGTTGTTGTGGTTGTTGTGGTTGTTGAGGTTGTTGTGGTTGTTGAGGTTGTTGTGGTTCTTGAGGTTGTTGTGGTTGTTGAGGTTGTAGTGGTTGTTGAAGTTGTTGAGGTTGTTGTGGTTGTTGAGGTTGTTGTGGTTGTTGATGTTGTTGTGGTTGTTGAGGTTGTTCAGGTTGTTGAGGTTGTTGATGTTGTTGTGGTTGTTGAGGTTGTTGTGGTTGTTGAGGTTGTTGTGGGTTGTTGAGGTTTTGTGGTTGTTGAGGTTGTTGTGGTTGTTGATGTTGTTGTGGTTGTTGTGGTTGTTGTGGATGTTGAGGTTGTTGTGGTTGTTGTGGTTGTTGTGGTTGTTGATGTTGTTGTCGTTGTTGATGTTGTTGTGGTTGTTGATGTTGTTGTGGTTGTTGAGGTTGTTGTGGTTGTTGAGGTTGTTCTGGTTGTTGTGGTGGTTGAGGTTGTTGTGGTTGTTGAGGTTGTTGTGGTTGTTGATGTTGTTGTGGTTGTTGATGTTGTTGTGGTTGTTGAGGTTGTTGTGGTTGTTGATGTTGTTGTGGTTGTTGAGGTTGTTGTGGTTGTTGAGGTTGTTCTGGTTGTTGTGGTGGTTGAGGTTGTTGTGGTTGTTGAGGTTGTTGTGGTTGTTGATGTTGTTGTGGTTGTTGAGGTTGTTGTGGTTGTTGATGTTGTTGTGGTTGTTGAGGTTGTTGTGGTTGTTGTGGTTGTTGTGGTTGTTGTGGTTGTTGTTGTTGAGGTTGTTGTGGTTGTTGAGGTTGTTGTGGTTGTTGATGTTATTGTGGTTGTTGAGGTTGTTGTGGTTGTTGTGGTTGTTGTGGTTGTTGAGGTTGTTGTGGTTGTTGAGGTTGTTGTGGTTGTTGATGTTGTTGTGGTTGTTGAGGTTGTTGATGTTGTTGAGGTTGTTGATGTTGTTGTGGTTGTTGATGTTGTTGTGGTTGTTGATGTTGTTGTGGTTGTTGAGGTTGTTGTGGTTGTTGAGGTTGTTGTGGTTGTTGTGGTTGTTGTGGTTGTTGAGGTTGTTGTGGTTGTTGAGGTTGTTGATGTTGTTGAGGTTGTTGTGGTTGTTGAGGTTGTTGATGTTGTTGTGGTTGTTGAGGTTGTTGAGGTTGTTGAGGTTGTTGTGGTTGTTGAGGTTGTTGTGGTTGTTGTGGTTGTTGAGGTTGTTGAGGTTGTTGTGGTTGTTGAGGTTGTTGTGGTTGTTGTGGTTGTTGAGGTTGTTGAGGTTGTTGTGGTTGTTGAGGTTGTTGTGGTTCTTGAGGTTGTTGTGGTTGTTGAGGTTGTTGGGGTTGTTGCGGTTGTTGTGGTTGTTGAGGTTGTTGTGGTTGTTGAGGTTGTTGTGGTTGTTGATGTTGTTGTGGTTGTTCAGGTTGTTGAGGTTGTTGATGTTGTTGAGGTTGTTGTGGTTGTTGAGGTTGTTGATGTTGTTGTGGTTGTTGAGGTTGTTGAGGTTGTTGAGGTTGTTGTGGTTGTTGAGGTTGTTGTGGTTGTTGTGGTTGTTGTGGTTGTTGAGGTTGTTGAGGTTGTTGTGGTTGTTGAGGTTGTTGTGGTTGTTGTGGTTGTTGTGGTTGTTGTGGATGTTGAGGTTGTTGTGGTTGTTGTGGTTGTTGTGGTTGTTGAGGTTGTTGTGGTTGTTGTGGTTGTTGATGTTGTTGTGGTTGTTGATGTTGTTGTGGTTGTTGAGGTTGTTCAGGTTGTTGAGGTTGTTGATGTTGTTGAGGTTGTTGTGGTTGTTGAAGTTGTTGTGGTTGTTGAGGTTGTTTTGGTTGTTGATGTTGTTGTGGTTGTTGAGGTTGTTGTGGTTGTTGTGGTTGCTGAGGTTGTTGTGGTTGTTGAGGTTGTTGTGGTTGTTGAGGTTGTTGTGGTTGTTGATGTTGTTGTGGTTGTTGAGGTTGTTGAGGTTGTTGTGGTTGTTGAGGTTGTTGAGGTTGTTGTGGTTGTTGAAGTTGTTGTGGATGTTGAGGTTGTTGTTGTTGATGTTGTTGTGGTTGTTGAGGTTGTTGAGGTTGTTGTGGTTGTTGAGGTTGTTGAGGTTGTTGATGTTGTTGTGGTTGTTGAGGTTGTTTTGGTTGTTGATGTTGTTGTGGTTGTTGAGGTTGTTGAGGTTGTTGTGATTGTTGAGGTTGTTGAGGTTGTTGTGGTTGTTGATGTTGTTGTCGTTGTTGATGTTGTTGTGGTTGTTGAGGTTGTTGTGGTTGTTGATGTTGTTGTGGTTGTTGAGGTTGTTTTGGTTGTTGATGTTGTTGTGGTTGTTGAGGTTGTTGTGGTTGTTGTGGTTGTTGTGGTTGTTGAGGTTGTTGTGGTTGTTGAGGTTTCCCCTCCCTTCCTCCCTCTCTCTCTCTTTTTTCGTGTTCAGGTCTTAATCTCACTTTTACTTTCTCCTGTTTTGTTTGTGCAATTTAGCTGGCTTCATTAGGCAAAAAAAATTGAAAGTATTTTTACAAACACTTGGGATGCAACGCAAGTTCTTCAACACACGCCTATCCTTGTATCATGAGTGGAAGAATGAATATTAACCATGGCAGTGTTGTATATATACTGACACGTGCATCTGTTGTATGACAAGGGCCAGCCCAAACAGATCTGTCATTTTAACACGTAGGCTTTCGCGACCAATATGATTCATAATAAAGGTTTTTGGGTTAGATCGCGTTATTTATAAATGTGTCGTAACCCTCAACAACACGACACGGCCAATCAGTAAAAAATGTGTCACGTTGACATAAGACAAATAGTTCGCTACTTTAGCCCACCGGTGTGTTGAAGAGTGAATCCACAACATTTACAGTTTGAGTACGACGTTTCGCTGGTAATTACATCCAGCATCTTAGGGCGATTTGCCCTATTTCTACCCCCTCTCTCTCTCCACCCCCCTCTCTCTCTCTACCCCCTCTCTCTACCCCCTCTCTCTTTCTAC
>NC_133725.1:3465272-3563794 GCF_048934315.1 Petromyzon marinus | reverse complement strand
GACGAGTCCAGATATTGTGGCCAAGGCTGAGCAAAATTGTTGTTTTTATTTACATAGCATAGCAATTTTTATTTGATAGCAAAATATTGGGGGGGGGGGGGGGGGCATTTTGAGCATATTTGAATATTGGGGTGGATGTGTATATATTAGTGTATAGTAGTGTATAGTGTAGTGTATAGTGTAGTCTATAGTAGTGTATAGTAGTGTATAGTGTAGTGTATAGTAGTGTATAGTGTAGAGTATAGAGTAGTGTATAGTAGTGTATAGTATAGTGTAGTCTATAAAAGTGTATAGTGTAGTATATAGTGTAGTGTATAGTGTAGTGTATAGTGTAGTGTATAGCGTAGTGCAGTGTATAGTGTAGTGTATAGTAGTGCAGTGTATAGTGTAGTGTATAGTGCAGTGTATAGTGTAGTGTATAGTAGTGTATAGTGTAGTGTATAGTGTAGTGTATAGTGTAGTGTATAGTAGTGTATAGTGTTTAGTAGTGTTTAGTAGTGTATAGTGTTTTGTAGTGTTTAGTAGTGTATAATGTAGTGTATAGTAGTGTATAGTGTAGTGTATAGTGTAGTGTATAATGTAGTCTATAGTGTAGTGTATAGTGTAGTCTATAGTAGTGTATAGTAGTGTATAGTGTAGTGTATAGTGTAGTGTATAGTAGTGTATAGTGTAGTGTATAGAGTAGTGTATAGTAGTGTATAGTGTAGTGTAGTGTAGTCTATAGTAGTGTATAGTGTAGTATATAGTGTAGTGTATAGTGTAGTGTATAATGTAGTGTATAGCGTAGTGCAGTGTATAGTGTAGTGTATAGTAGTGCAGTGTATAGTGTAGTGTATAGTGTAGTGTATAGTGTATAGTAGTGTATAGTAGTGTATAGTGTAGTGTATAGTAGTGCATAGTGTTAGGTAGTGTTTAGTAGTGTATAGTATTTAGTAGTGTTTAGTAGTGTATAATGTAGTGTATAGTAGTGTATAGTGTAGTGTATAGTGTAGTGTATAATGTAGTCTATAGTAGTGTAATGTAATGTATAATAGTGTATAGTGTAGTGTATAGTGTTTAGTAGTGTATAGTAATGTATAGTGTTGTGTATAGTAGTGTATAGTGTTTAGTAGTGTTTAGTAGTGTATAATGTAGTGTATAGTAGTGTATAGTGTATAATAGTGTATAGTGTAGTGCATAGTAGTGTATAATGTAGTGTATAGTGTAGTGTATAGCGTAGTGCATATAGCATCTGAAAGTGACGCGATGCGGTGACGGCCTCGCCCAGCACCACCACCGCAAGGAGGGTGACCCCAGCGTTAGCGTGGCGATGGTTCGCGGATCCGTGACCACATCGGGTGGCAGTGCGAGGTCCTCGTGAGTGGTGGCTGTGGGGGGGTGGTGGTGGTGGTGGTTGTTGTTGTTGATGGTGGTGATGGTCTCAGACGGCGTGTCGAGGCGTCCACTCCACTCGGCTTCACTTAGGAAGACTCCACGCACATCTCACGTGACGAGTGGGTCCCAAACACAGAAACTCCCCACGTCTCCCTCCCACCCTCTCCCTCGCTGATAATGGTGGTGATGGTGGTGATGGTGGTGATATTGGTGATGGTGGTGATGGTAGTGATATTGGTGATGGTGGTGATGGTGGTGATGGTGGTGATGGTAGTGATATTGGTGATGGTGGTGATGGTGTGATGGTGGTGATGGTAGTGATATTGGTGATGGTGGTGATGGTAGTGATATTGGTGATGGTGGTGATGGTAGTGATATTGGTGATGGTGGTGATGGTAGTGATATTGGTGATGGTGGTGATGGTAGTGATATTGGTGATGGTGGTGATGGTAGTGATATTGGTGATGGTGGTGATGGTAGTGATATTGGTGATGGTGGTGATGGTAGTGATATTGGTGATGGTGGTGATGGTAGTGATGGTGGTGATGGTGGTGATGGTAGTGATATTGGTGATGGTGGTGATGGTAGTGATATTGGTGATGGTGGTGATGGTGGTGATGGTGGTGATGGTAGTGATATTGGTGATGGTGGTGATGGTAGTGATATTGGTGATGGTGGTGATGGTAGTGATATTGGTGATGGTGGTGATGGTAGTGATATTGGTGATGGTGGTGATGGTGGTGATGGTGGTGATGGTAGTGATATTGGTGATGGTGGTGATGGTAGTGATATTGGTGATGGTGGTGATGGTAGTGATATTGGTGATGGTGGTGATGGTAGTGATATTGGTGATGGTGGTGATGGTGGTGATGGTGGTGATGGTAGTGATATTGGTGATGGTGGTGATGGTAGTGATATTGGTGATGGTGGTGATGGTAGTGATATTGGTGATGGTGGTGATGGTAGTGATATTGGTGATGGTGGTGATGGTGTGATGGTGGTGATGGTAGTGATATTGGTGATGGTGGTGATGGTAGTGATATTGGTGATGGTGGTGATGGTAGTGATATTGGTGATGGTGGTGATGGTAGTGATGGTGGTGATGGTGGTGATGGTAGTGATATTGGTGATGGTGGTGTTGGTGGTGGTTATGGTGTTGATGATGGTGGTGATGTTGGTGATGGTGGTGGTAATGGTGATGGTGTTGATGGTTGGTGGTGATGGTGGTGGTTATGGTGATGGTATTGATGGTGGTGATGGTGAGATTTTGGTGATTATGGTATTGGTGATGGTGGTGATGTGATGTGGTGTGGTGTATTATAGCATATCAGTGATATGGTGATGGTGGTTGTGGTTATGGTGATGGTGTTGATGGTGGTGGTGATGGTGGCTACGCTGCACGTGGCTGCCTGTAGAGAAGGGGAGCGGCTGTTTGGGGAGACAAGCAGCGAGGGGGTTAGTGGATCACCGCACGGATGGGATTGTGAAACTCTAGGAGGAGCTCTTGGCTCTGCCAGCAGAAGGCGGGACGGAAAAGTGTGGCATAATCGCCATCCGTTTCCATCTGTACGGGGGAAGTAGGGAGGGCAGTGGAGGGATGAAGCAGGGATGAGGCTCTTCGAAGCGATGGCCTTGCCACTATTGGTTTAACTGCCGCGCCCGGAGGTCGAAAGAGGCGAGATGAGGGAGGAGAGCAGTGTAGGGAGGGAGGGGATGGAGTGAAGGGAGGGGAGTGGAGGAGATGGGGTGGAGTGGAAATGGGGTGGAGATGGAGTGGAGGGAGGGGGGAGGAGATGGAGGGGAGTGGAGTAGAGGGAGAGAGTGGAGGGAGGGAGGGAGGGGACGGAGGGAGGGGAGTGGAGGAAGGGAGGGGGAGGAAATAGAGGAGAGTGGAGGGAGGGAGTGGGTGGAGAGGAGTGGAGGGAGGGAGAGGGTGGAGGGGAGTGGAGGGAGGGAGGGAGGGAGTGGAGGGAGGGAGGGGGGGAGGGAGGGAGTGGAGGGGAGGGGAGGGGAGTGGAGGGAGGGGAGGGAGGGAGGGAGGGAGTGGAGGGAGGGAGGGAGGGAGTGGAGGGGAGGGGAGTGGAGGGAGGGGAGGGAGGGAGGGAGGGAGTGGAGGGAGGGAGGGGGGGAGGGAGGGAGTGGAGGGAGGGAGGGAGGGAGTGGAGGGGAGGGGAGGGGAGTGGAGGGAGTGGAGGGAGGGAGGGAGGGAGTGGAGGGGAGGGGAGGGGAGGGAGGGGAGGGAGGGAGGGAGTGGAGGGAGGAAGGGAGGGAGTGGAGGGAGGAAGGGAGGGGAGTGGAGGGAGGGAGGGATCAGGGGGTGACACTCTCGGAAGTAGTGGCCTTGCTCCCGGCTGATTGAAATAGATTTGCGCCATTGATTTCCGCGTTGAGATGTGTCCGGTGGAATAAATAGTTAAAATAAAAACTGAAAATAAACACAAAAAATAAAGACAAAAATAAATACCGAAAATAAATACGAAAAATTAATACTGAAAATAAATACTGAAAATAAATGCTAAAAATAAATAGTGAAAATAAATACGAAAAAATAAACATAAAAACAAATACTGAAAAAAAAAATACAAAAAATGAATACAAAAATTTAATACAAAAAATTACAATAATAAATATAATATTTAAATACTAACAATAAATAATAAACAATTTTAATGAACAAAAAAATAATCGCCGGCACATCGGGAGAATCTGCGCGCGATCGATGATGCTGAGCCCCATCAACTATCCCACGTTGGCCAATAGATGTTGACTACCTCGCCTGGTGTACAGGAGGTCGTAGGTTCGATCCCAACCCTGACGTCTCCTCCATATGTGGAGTTTGCTGCGTGTCCATCTCTCTCACCATCATCATCACGGTGGCTAGGAGATGTTGACTACCTCGCCTGGTGTACAGGAGGTCGTAGGTTCGATCCCGACCCTGACGTCTCCTCCATATGTGGAGTTTGCTGCGTGTCTATCTCTCTCATCATCATCACGTTGGCCAATAGATGTTGACTACCTCACCTGGTGTACAGGAGGCCGTAGGTTCGATCCCGACCCTGACGTCTCCTCTATATGTGGAGTTTTCTGCGTGTCTATCTCTCTCACCATCATCATCACGGTGGCTAGGAGATGTTGACTACCTCGCCTGGTGTACAGGAGGTCGTATGTGGAGTTTGCTGCGTGTCTATCTCTCTCACCATCATCATCACGGTGGCTAGGAGATGTTGACTACCTCGCCAGGTGTACAGGAGGTCGTACGTGGAGTTTGCTGCGTGTCGATCTCTCTCTCTCTCTTACCCCGTGGTCGCGTGGATTATCTTTTTAGTCTCCGAGTCCTCCGCTGTTTTCCCCTCCGCATTTAAAATGAACGTCACGCGTTTAAAGGATAATTATAGACGACGCGTGGTGAGGGGGCAACGCTATATCCCCTGCTGAAGGCAGAGATAATGCGAGTCCGCACCATGCTGTACCGCCTACTACCTGGTACGGCTACCCCTCGACAGATACCCACGGGTCTAAGGGAGTGAGATGGAACAGATGGAGATTAGTCCACACGCGGGGTAGAAGGGAATGAGATGGAACAGATGGAGATTAGTCCACCCACGGGGTAGAAGGAGAGCGAGATGGAACAGATGGAGATTAGTCCACCCACGGGGTAGAAGGAGAGCGAGATGGAACAGATGGAGATTAGTCCACACACGGGTAGAAGCAGTGGGATGGAACAGATGGAGATTAGTCCACACACGGGTAGAAGGAGAGCGAGATGGAACAGATGGAGATTAGTCCACTCACGGGGTAGAAGGGAGTGAGATGGAACAAATGGAGATTAGTCCACTCACGGGGTAGAAGGGAGTGGGATGGAACAGATGGAGATTAGTCCACCCACGGTGTAGAAGGAGAGCGAGATGGAACAGATGGAGATTAGTCTACACGCGGGGTAGAAGGGAATGAGATGGAACAGATGGAGATTAGTCCACACACGGGTAGAAGGAGTGGGATGGAACAGATGGAGATTAGTCCACACACGGTGTTAGAAGGGAGCGAGATGGAACAGATGGAGATTAGTCCACACACGGTGTTAGAAGGGAGCGAGATGGAACAGATGGAGATTACTCCACTCACGGGGTAGAAGGGAGTGAGATGGAACAGATGGAGATTAGTCCACTCACGGGGTAGAAGGGAGTGAGATGGAACAGATGGAGATTAGTCCATACACGGGGTAGAAGGGAGTGAGATGGAACAGATGGAGATTAGTCCACACACGGGGTAGAAGGGAATGAGATGGAACAGATGGAGATTAGTCCACACATGGAGTAGAAGGGAATGAGATGGAACAGATGGAGATTAGTCCACAAACGGGGTAGAAGGAAATGACATGGAACAGATGGAGATTAGTCCACCCACGGTGTAGAAGGGAGTGAGATGGAACAGATGGAGATTAGTCCACACACGGTGTAGAAGGAGTGGGATGGAACAGATGGAGATTAGTCCACACACGGTGTAGAAGGGAGTGAGATGGAACAGATGGAGATTAGTCCACCCACGGGGTAGAAGGGAGTGAGATGGAACAGATGGAGATTAGTCCACACACGGTGTTAGAAGTGAGTGAGATGGAACAGATGGAGATTAGTCCACACACAGGTAGAAGGAGTGGGATGAAACAGATGGAGATTAGTCCACACACGGGTAGAAGGACAGCGAGATGGAACAGATGGAAATTAGTCCACACACGGGGTAGAAGGGAATGAGATGGAACAGATGGAGAATAGTCCACACACAGTGTAGAAGGAGGCGGATGGAACAGATGGAGATTAGTCCACACACGGGGTAGAAGGGAGTGAGTTCGAACAGATGGAGATTAGTCCACACACGGGGTAGAGGGGAGTGAGATGGAACAGATGGAGATTAGTCCACAAACGGGTAGGAGGAATGAGATGGAACAGACGGAGATTAGTCCACACACGGGGTAGAAGGGAATGAGATGGAACAGATGGAGATTAGTCCACCCACAGTGTAGAAGGAGTGGGATGGAACAGATGGAGATTAGTCCACACACGAGGTAGAAGGGAGTGAGATGGAACAGATGGAGATTAGTCCACACACATCTGCTGTTGAAGGAAAGCGAGATATAACAGATGGAGATTAGTCCACACACTGCTGTTGAAAGAGAGCGAGATGGAACAGATGGAGATTAGTCCACGCACATCTGCTGTTGAAGGAGAGCGAGATGGAACAGATGGAGATTAGTCCACACACATCTGCTGTTGAAGGAGAGCGAGATGGAACAGATGGAGATTAGTCCACCCACGGGGTGGAAGAAGGCAGTGAGATGGAACAGATGGAGATTAGTGCGCGTAGGTAGAATAATAAAATAAAAACATAATATTTTATTATATTATGCTATTTCATGTTTCTACCCACGTGACTTTACCGAAAGGACCAAAGAGTATGGATTCCTACAGTAAAGAAATGCTTCAAATCAAGATTGATTGTCCTTCACCACGCGTTCTTTGTCTCTCTCTCTCTGCTGCTGCTGGGATCTTTATCCAGGGCAGTCTTCCCGTCTAGGTGGTCTGGGGCGTTGTGAGAATGTCATTTCACGTATCGTATAATATTTGCACTATTGTGTAAGGGGCCGTCCATGAATGACGTCACGCACATAGGAGGGGTGGTCAGACATTTGTGACGATGTGTGACGAGGGGGGGGGGGGTATTTGAGAAATGTGACGTCACATCAAAATACCGCAACTTTATAAATAAATATAGACAACACGTTCTAGTTAATTAAATAGACTTTTTTTAAAATAAATGTTTTCTCCTACAACATCAGAGTGCAGCGCCACATTAAATACGCGCTACAATGACAATAGTTTAAAGCGATTTGAAGCATGTTTTATATATATTTTTTTTGGGGGGGGCAGAGCTTTGTGACGTCATACTTGAGGGGGAGGGGTCTCACTTTTTGTGACGCCGTGTGACGAAGGGAGGGGTGGGGGTCAAAAATCGCGTGACGTCATTCATGGGCGGCCCCTAAGAGGTAAAGATGATTATCCTTTATTGATCATTCTTCACTCACAGTTATACCGAACTACGCTTCATTACGCTGGGTGGAAAGTTTAATATTCTTAGTTGATTCTCCCCCCCCTCCCCTCCCCTCCCCCCGTGTATATTTTAACTTCTGGTTGTAATGCATTCTTACCGGCTTGCACAATTTTAAAAGTCTGATTATTTGCTCCTGAGTCTCTCTCTCTGTCTCTCTCTCCGTATCTATTCTCAACCCATTGCCGGGTTGTCGTAGCAGCACATGTAGCTACACATGTAGCTACTACACATATGTAGTAGCTACTACTAGACAATTGTAGCTACTACTACACGTGTAGTGTAGTAGCTACTACACTACACGTGTAGTGTAGTAGCTACTACACTACACGTGTAGTGTAGTAGCTACTACTACACGTGTAGTGTAGTAGCTACTACTACACGTGTAGTGTAGTAGCTACTACTACACGTGTAGTGTAGTAGCTACTACTACACGTGTAGTGTAGTAGCTACTACTACACGTGTAGTGTAGTAGCTACTACACTACACGTGTAGTGTAGTAGCTACTACACTACACGTGTAGTGTAGTAGCTACTACTACACGTGTAGTGTAGTAGCTACTACTACACGTGTAGTGTAGTAGCTACTACTACACGTGTAGTGTAGTAGCTACTACTACACGTGTAGTGTAGTAGCTACTACTACACGTGTAGTGTAGTAGCTACTACTACACGTGTAGTGTAGTAGCTACTACTACACGTGTAGTGTAGTAGTAACTACACGTGTAGTAGTAGCTACGGGCCCCGCACTTTCAAGGGCCCCGCGCTAAATTATTTCAAGCTGTCAATTCCGGTTCAGCGATTCTGCACTTGCTCGATTACTATAGTACTACACCGCCTTCAACTTTTACGAAAGACCGGGTGTTTTCAGGTTAGCAATTTGTCATATTATCCGGGCTGTATAGCAAATGAAAAAATAAAATTATTTTACTGTGCAAGTTAAAAAAAAATTAGTCTTTTCATATTTACGTGTTTTTTTTGTTTAAATTTAGAGCCCCTTCGTAACATGGCGTGCTACAGGCCCTGCACTTCGCTTTCATCCGGCACTGATGGTGTCAGATGTTTGAAGTCCACCCACCCAAAAATATAATAATAATAAAAACATAATTAAAATTCCAGTCAATTAAGAACGTGTGGAAGGCTCGTTACGAGTGACTTTTAATTGCTTAATTTGCATAATTTATGGGCGAGTTGGGAAGGTTCAGGGTTTGGCCCGCGCTCGTTAGCGGATGGGGCGGTTAAGCGAAGGGGCTTTGTGCGTGAGCCACACTAATTAACGCTAAGTGGCTTGGACTTGCGTGCTGTGTGTGTGGGTGTGTGTAGGTGTATGTGCGTGCGTGTGTAGGTGAGTGTGTGTAGGTGTGTGTGTAGGTGTGTGTGTGTAGGTGTGTGTTTGGGTGTAGATGTGTGTGTGTAGGTGTGTGGGTGTGTAGGTGTGTGTATGTGTGTAGGTGTGTGTGTGTGCGTGTAGATTTATGTGTGTGTGTTGTATGTGTGTGTAGTTGTATGTGTGGGTGTGTATGTGTGTGTGTAGGTGCGTCTGTAGGTATGTGTAGGTGTGTAGGTGTGTGTAGGTGTGCGTGTGTGTAGGTAGCGGTTCGATTCCCACTCACGGACAACACCAGTGACGATTATCTTAACCGGTCCCGGGCCTCCCCTAGGTCGACTCAGCCTCAAATGAGTACCTGGTGCGGTGTGTAAACATCGCCACTCGGGAGACAAAGGCGGCCGGGCGTAGTGCAGGCCATCCGGCTTTCATAGGCCCTACTCGCTGAAGACACTTTACCAAACAGTATGTTAAGGCTATACTGGGGATCGTTGTCTTTTGATTTTTTTTTGTATGGGGAGCGACGCTCACAACAACGAGCGCAGCCCGTACGGATAAAGCACAGCAAGTTGGCACAGTCGGGGTTACAGGTGGTGCATCTGCCAGTCATATCAGACAGTCGACCCATCAGCCTCAAATGAGTACCTGGTGCGGTGTGTAAACATTGCCACTAGGGAGACAAAGGCGGTCGGGCGTGGTGCTGGCCACCCACCCCCTCGTGTGCCGTTACCGACCTTCATAGGTGCTCGCTAACAGCACTTGCCCCTACAGTCTGTTATAAGGCTATATGGGGGATCTTTGTCTTTGTGTGTAGATGTGTATGTGTGTATGTGTGTGTAGGTGAGTGTGTGTAGGTGTGTGTGTATGTGTGTGTGTATGTGTGTGTGTGTAGGTGAGTGTGTGTAGGTGAGTGTGTGTAGGTGTGTGTATGTGTGTGTGGAGGTGTGTGTAGGTGTGTGTAGGTGTGTGTATGTGTAGGTGTGTAGGTGTATGTGTAGGTGTGTGTGTGTAGATGTGTATGTGTGTATGTGTGTGTAGGTGAGTGTGTGTAGGTGTGTGTGTGTGTATGTGTGTGTGGAGGTGTGTGTAGGTGTGTGTAGGTGTGTGTAGGTGTGTGTATGTGTAGGTGTGTAGGTGTATGTGTAGGTGTGTAGGTGTGTGTGTGTGTGTAGATGTGTATGTGTGTATGTGTGTGTAGGTGAGTGTGTGTAGGTGTGTGTGTGTATGTGTGTGTGTGTATGTGTGTGTGTGTATGTGTGTGTGTGTAGGTGAGTGTGTGTAGGTGAGTGTGTGTATGTGTGTGTATGTGTGTGTGTGTAGGTGAGTGTGTGTAGGTGTGTGTGTGTATGTGTGTGTGGAGGTGTGTGTAGGTGTGTGCATGTGTAGGTGTGTAGGTGTATGTGTAGGTGTGTAGGTGTGTGTGTGTGTGTAGATGTGTATGTGTGTATGTGTGTGTAGGTGAGTGTGTGTAGGTGTGTGTGTATGTGTGTGTGTGTATGTGTGTGTGTATGTGTGTGTGTAGGTGAGTGTGTGTAGGTGAGTGTGTGTAGGTGTGTGTGTGTATGTGTGTGTGGAGGTGTGTGTAGGTGTGTAGGTGTATGTGTAGGTGTGTAGGTGTGTGTGTATGTGTGTATGTGTGTGTTTGTGGAGGTGTGTGTTCCGGCCTTCACATGCAGTGTTGCTTACTCGCTGCTACTGACAGCACTTGCCCCAACAACAACAGCAGCAGCAGCAGTCTGTTCGAGGCTACACGGGGGGTTGGCGATGTGGGGGTGGTGGAGAGAGTGAAGCTAAAGCGATGGCCGCGTTTGATTTGAAAACGACTCCGTTGCAGAATAAAAATGAATTCCTCCCACCACCACCACGACCACCCCCCTCCATTCCCCCACTGCCCCCCCCCTAGCCGCTGCCTAGCCCCCAACCAACCCACCACCCCCCCCCCCACTCGTTTCGAGAGCAATCAGCTGATGGCAAACCCCGGGGAGTGACGGAATTGATGCGGGGGGGGGGGGGGGGGCGAGAGGGGGCGGGGGACCGGGAGGAGCGGGGGGAGCGGGGGGGCGGGGCGAAGGTCGGGCGATCAAACAAAATAAATTAATTAATAACCGAATAACTTCATGAATGTATAAGTCCTCATCACGCAACACGTATTCATATAATTCATCCAGCGTGCGTTATTTTTTAGATAGCAACAGTCGTCTTTGAGTGAGTGAGTGGGTTGGTGGGTGGGTGAGTGAGTGGGTGGGTGAGTGTGTGAGTGGGTGAGTGGCTGAGTGAGATGGTGGGTGAGTGAGTGGGTGGGTGGGTGAGTGGGTGGGTGAGTGGATGAGTGAGTGGGTGAGTGTGTGAGTGAGTGGGTGAGTGAGTGGGTGAGTGAGTGGGTGAGTGAGTGGGTGGGTGAGTGGGTGTGTGAGTGGGTGAGTGGATGAGTGAGTGGATGAGTGAGAGGGTGAGTGTGTGAGTGGGTGAGTGAGTGGGTGAGTGAGTGGGTGAGTGAGTGGGTGAGTGAGTGTGTGAGTGGGTGGGTGAGTGTGTGAGTGGGTGTGTGAGTGGGTAAGTGGCTGAGTGAGTGAGTGGGTGAGTGTGTGGGTGAGTGGATGAGTGAGTGGGTGAGTGTGTGAGTGGGTGAGTGAGTGAGTGGGTGAGTGAGTGGGTGGGTGAGTGGGTGTGTGAGTGGGTGAGTGGATGAGTGAGTGGATGAGTGAGAGGGTGAGTGTGTGAGTGGGTGAGTGAGTGGGTGAGTGAGTGGGTGAGTGAGTGTGTGAGTGGGTGAGTGAGTGGGTGAGTGAGTGGGTGGGTGAGTGAGTGGGTCTGTGGTTGAATGAGTGGGTGAGTGAGTGGATGAGTGAGTGGGTGAGTGTGTTAGTGAGTGAGTGGGTGAGTGAGTGGGTGGGTGAGTGAGTGGGTATGTGGTTGAATGAGTGGGTGAGTGAGTGGATGAGTGAGTGGGTGAGTGTGTTAGTGAGTGAGTGGGTGAGTGAGTGGGTGGGTGAGTGAGTGGGTGTGTGGTTGAATGAGTGAGTGTGTGAGTGGGTGAGTGAGTGGGTGAGTGAGTGTGTGAGTGGGTGAGTAAGTGAGTGGGTAGGTGAGTGAGTGAGTGTGTGGTTGAATGAGTGAGTGGGTGAGTGAGAGGGTGGGTGAGTGAGTGGGTGTGTGGTTGAATGATGGAGTGTGTGAGTGAGTGGGTGAGTGAGTGGGTGGGTGAGTGAGTGAATGAGTGTGTGAGTGGGTGAGTGAGTGGGTGAGTGTGTGAGTGGGTGAGTGAGTGGGTGAGTGAGTGGGTGAGTGAGTGGGTGGGTGGGTGAGTGGGTGGGTGAGTGGATGAGTGAGTGTGTGAGTGGGTGAGTGAGTGGGTGAGTGTGTGTGTGAGTGGGTGAGTGAGTGTGTGAGTGGGTGAGTGAATGAGTGAGTGTGTGAGTGAGTGGGTGGGTGAGTGAGTGGGTGAGTGTGTGGAACGTCTCAGTCAGTCAACCCATGGCACCTGAGTCTGTCCCGTGACCTCGTCCTGCCAACAGGGGGCCTTCAACACTTCACGTGACGGGCTCCAAGTGCACCTAGCCTGGTAATTGATGACGCAATTTGAACCCATATCATTTATTTATTTAATGGGCGCCACGGTGGCTATGAGATGTTAACTACCTCGCCTGGTGTACAGGAGATCGTGGGTTCGATCCCGACCATGACGCCTGCTGCTGCTGCTGTATGTTTGGAGTTTGCATGTCTCTCTCTCTCTCATCATCATCACGGTGGCTAGGAGATGTTGACTACCTCGCCTGGTGTACAGGAGGTCGTGGGTTCGATCCCGACCATGACGCCTGCTGCTGCTGCTGTATATTTGGAGTTTGCGGTGTCTCTCTCTCTCTCATCATCATCACGGTGGCTGGGAGATGTTGACTACCTCGCCTGGTGTGCAGGAGGTCGTGGGTTCGATCCCGACCATAACGCCTGCTGCTGCTGCTGTATATTTGGAGTTTGCGTGTCTCTCTCTCATCATCATCATCACGGTGGCTATGAGATGTTAACTACCTCGCCTGGTGTACAGGAGGTCGTGGGTTCGATCCCGACCATGACGCCTGCTGCTGTATATTTGGAGTTTGCGATGTCTCTCTCTCCATGGTCGCGTTGATTTTTTTTTCTCTCTGTCCGGGTTCTCCGATTTTTTTTAATAAACGTGCATTGAGAATATTAAATTAAATTTAGGTTATTTTGCTGCTGTAAATGACCACGTGACGATGATGATGATGCTGATAAGGCCACTTTGTTGAGCTATCATCTGTGATAGCACGATCGCTTCTGAAAAATAATTTTATACCGAAGTGGGCTTTATCTGGTAAGGCAAAACAGAAATACATTAGTTTTAATTGTACATTGTTAAGTTATTTGTTTACCTTTCGTGTACCTTTGCACGTCCGTTCGTGTGTTTGTTATTGATTGTTTGATTGTTGTTGTCACATTCGTACCCCGTTTCCCCTTACTGGGCATCCGTGAAAATAAGAGCTTCATAGTTCATCGGATTCCTTCTGCAGAATCGATATTCTCATTCTATCGGACTGCACTGTGTTGCCTGATCCACACAGTGTTCAACCAACATACAACAGGTTCACAAACAAAGACAAAGCTCCCCCGTGTAGCCTGTAACAGACTGTTGGGGCAAGTGATGTTAGCTAGCACACAAAGATAAAGATCCCCCGTGTAGCCTGTAACAGACTGTTGGGGCAAGTGCTGATAGCTAGTACACAAAGATAAAGATCCCACGTGTAGCCTGTAACAGACTGTTGGGGCAAGTGATGTTAGCTAGCACACACAAAGATAAAGATCCCCCGTGTAGCCTGTAACAGACTGTTGGGGCAAGTGATGTTAGCTAGCACACAAAGATAAAGATCCCCCGTGTAGCCTGTAACAGACTGTTGGGGCAAGTGCTGATAGCTAGTACACAAAGATAAAGATCCCCCGTGTAGCCTGTAACAGACTGTTGGGGCAAGTGCTGTTAGCGAGTACCACCTATGAAGGCTACTTGCACTGTGGCACACGAGGGGCTGACTAGCCAGCACCACGCCCGGCCGCCTTTGTCTCCCCCCCCCCCCCCGAGTGGCGATGTTTACTCGCACACGTCAGCAGCTACTCGTTTTAGGCTGAGTCAACCTAGGGGGAGGCCCAGGACCGGGTTCGCTGCGCGGCGCGCTAACCACTGCGCCACCGCTCCTCATGCACGCGAGCCCTCCCTCATCAACCCTCACTCATCTATATATCATCCGGCAATTATCCAGCAGCTCATAAGTGAATAATTAATGCCAATTAATCCTTAATTGGGGTAATTAGACAAGCCATGGAGAATTAAACCACAGCTGTTCCTGCTGTAAATGGTGGAGAGAGGGAGCGAAAAGAGAGAGAGAGAGGCGGAGAGAGAGCGACATGGAGTAGGAAGAGAGAGAGGGGTAGAGAGAGAGGGGGGGTAGAGAGAGAGGGGGGGTAGAGAGAGAGGGGGGGGGTAGAGAGAGAGGGGGGGGGGGTAGAGAGAGAGGGGGGGGGGGGTAGAGAGAGAGGGGGGGGGGGGTAGAGAGAGAGGGGGGGGGGGTAGAGAGAGAGGGGGGGGTAGAGAGAGAGGGGGGGGGGTAGAGAGAGAGGGGGGGGGGGTAGAGAGAGAGGGGGGGGGGGGTAGAGAGAGAGGGGGGTAAAGAGGGGGGGGTAGAGAGAGAGGGGGGGGGGGGTAGAGAGAGAGGGGGGTAAAGAGAGAGGGGGGTAGAGAGAGAGAGGGGGTAGAGAGAGAGGGGGGTAGAGAGAGAGGGGGGGTAGAGAGAGAGGGGGTAGAGAGAGAGAGGTGGGTAGAGAAAGAGAGGGGGTAGAGAGAGAGAGGGGGTAGAGAGAGAGGGGGGGTAGAGAGAGAGGGGGGTAGAGAGAGAGAGGGGGTAGAGAGAGAGAGGGGGTAGAGAGAGAGGTGGGTAGAGAGAGAGAGAGGGGGTAGAGAGAGAGAGGGGGTATAGAGAGGGGGGGGGGGGTAGAGAGAGAGAGAGGGGTAGAGAGAGAGGGGGGTAGAGAGAGAGGGGGGGTAGAGAGAGAGGGGGGGTAGAGAGAGAGGGGGGTAGAGAGAGGGGGGGGGTGGTAGAGAGAGGGGGGGTAGAGAGAGGGGGGGTAGAGAGAGGGGGGGTAGAGAGAAGGGGGGGGTAGAGAGAGGGGGGTAGAAAGAGGGGGGGTAGAGAGAGGGGGGGTAGAGAGAGGGGGGGGTAGAGAGTGGGGGGTAGAGATAGGGGGGGTAGAGAGAGGGGGGGTAGAGAGAGGGGGGTAGAGAGAGGGGGGGTAGAGAGAGGGGGGTAGAGAGAGGGGGGGTAGAGAGAGGGGGGTAGAGAGGGGGGTAGAGAGAGGGGGGGTAGAGAGAGGGGGGGTAGAAAGAGGGGGGGTAGAGAGGGGGGGTAGAGAGAGGGGGGGTAGAGAGAGGGGGGGTAGGGGGGGGGTGTGAGGGATTTTCGCAAATGCAGCGAGGGGGCTATCTAACGACACTTGTCGCGTTGGCCCCCTAAGCACTACACTACCGCACACACACATACACACACACCACACACACACATACACACACACCACACACACACATACACACACACCACAACAACAACAACAACCGCCATTCGCCACTAAGTGGCGGTGACGTCACCACGACGCTTGTGCCAGGCTATGTGCACCCTGAGGCCACGTGAAGTATCGAACGCCCGCTGGCAGGAGGTCACGGGGCAGACCCAGGTGCCACGGGTCGACTGACTGAGATGACTGGCTGATGCACCACCTGTGCCCCCTACTGTGCCAACCTGCTGTGCTTTAGCCACCCGGCGCTCCGCTCGCTGTTGTGAGCGTCGCTCCTCCGCCCTCCGTTGTTGTTGGAGGGCGACTGCCTCCAACTGCCCAGTAGCATCCTTCACGAGCCTCCTCCACAGAGGCCGATCTTGACACCGCTGGTACCAGTCATCGGCAAGTCCACTCAGCTCCACGTCCTCCTGTACCACATCACTCCATCTCTTCTCTAGCCCGTGCCGCGCCCGCTTAGCCCCCTCAATCCGGCCAAACAAAAGCTGTTTCGGCATGCGGTGGCTGGGCATGCGGGCTACATGACCCAGCCATCGCAGCCTTGCCTGCCGGAGGAGCTCACCGATGGGACCCTGCCCAGATCTTTCAAGGATTTGTGAGCTCCTCACACAATCCAGTCTGGTTAAACCGAGGATGGATCGGAGGCAGGCCAGCCTAAATGTTTCTAACCGGCGAAGATGTTCCATTAGGGGGGTCCACGTTTCGCAAGCGTAGAGAAGGGAGGGAATGACCGTGGCCGAGAAGACCTGAAGCTTAGTGCGGAGCGACAGACCAGGTAGCTTCCACACAGCGTTACGCAACCGATGAAAAGATATTGCCGCTCGACTGATTCGGAGTGAGACCTCTGCTGTTAAACTGGAGCCAGTCATAAGCACACTGCCCAGGTATGGGAAACTCTCCACTCTCTCCACAACTGCCCCATCACCGATTGGGAGTTGTGGGGGTGGAGTGTCCGATGGTACAAAATACCCAGGCAGGTGCTTAGTTTTGGTGGGGCTGATGGTAAGGCCCCACCTCTTAGTGGCACGCTCCAGTCTCAGCAGCAGCGTCTCCAACTCCTCCTCTGACTGAGCAGCTATTACCAAGTCATCAGCATACATAACGTGGTTGAGCAATAGGGAGCCATCCCTTGACCGCACCCGGGCATCGATTAGCCTCCCATTATATCTGTACCATATGGAGATTCCCCCGGTACAGCTATTGAAGGCTTCACGAACTACGTGGTCAAAATAGATGTTAAATAATGTGGGAGCCAGAGGACATCCCTGTCGCACCCCAAGGTGTACAGGGAATGGCTCTGACTCCCGGCCACGTAGTTTTACCCGGGCCCGCTCACCATCATGAAGGTCCTTAATGATCGTGAGCAGAGGGTCAGGTACTCCAAAAGCACGAAGAACGACCCAGAGCCCAGGCCTACTGATGGTATCATAGGCCTTGACCAGGTCAATAAAGCAGAGATGTAGGTCTTGTTGGAATTCCCTACACCTCTGCTGTAGCAGACGGACAGAAAATATGGCATCTGTGCAGGACCGCCCTTTCCTGAAACCGCATTGGGGCTCCGCAAGCCTCTCCTCAGCGTGCCTGGCAAGGCGATGCTGAATAATCCTTGCCAGGACCTTTCCCGGCACACTGAGGAGTGAGATGCCCCTGTAGTTGTTACAGTCTGTGCGGTCCCCCTTCTTAAAAAGGGGGACCACCAGGGCATCCTTCCAATCCTGCGGAACCCGTCCAGTGGTCCAGACTGTTGTTATGATGTCATATAGGGCAGTCTGTGCACAAACGCCACCCTCCCTCAGCATTTCGCTTGGGAGATCATCTCTGCCCGCTGCCTTTCCTGGTCTCAGACTCCGGATCGCCTTCAATACTTCCTCAGCAGATGGCACCTCAGCCAGCCACTCACAGGGGGTGACTTCATCCAATATTTGAGGCACCGCAGCCTCAGCAGGGTCATCCTCACTTTGTGCCACGATGTTTTCCTGGCTGAGGGATTTTCCCTCCCCCAGGATCTCACAGAAATGCTCAGCAAATCTGCGAACCTGTTCCTGGGGGTCGGAAATTGGATCACCGTTTTTTCCCCTAATGATGGTAATAGGTGTGGCGCTGCAGGTTACTTTTTTGATGGAGTTAAATAGAGATTTGTGATCACGGGCCACTGAGGCAGACTCCATCTCCTCAGCAACCCGCGACCACCACCCATCCTTGCAGCGCCTCACGGCTCTCCGAACCTCCGAGCGAAGGCTGCGGTAAGCCTCCTCATTCTCTGACGTGGGATTCTGTAGCCGATGACAGTGGGCCTGTCGCTTTTTCTCAACCATCGTGAACAACTCCTCTATCATCCAGGGTGTCTGGGGAGGTCTGGACCGCGTACCCAAAGCAGCCATTGCAGCTGCATGAGTCACAGTCCTAAACCTCGCCCATTTACCCTCGACATCAGGAGGAGTCGGGGACGATGCCAATCCCAGCCGCAAGCGATGATGAAATTCTCGCTTGCAACTTTCATCAGATAACTGAGACCAGGCCACTTTAGGTTGGAATGGGGTCCTGGGTGTACACCCACCACCGGAGTGGAAGAATGGCAGGCGCATCTTACAGATGACTAGTCGATGGTCAGAGGGCAGATCAGCTCCACGGTAGGTCCTGGTGTCAAGGACATGGGCTCGCATTCGCTGGTCCGTCACTATGTAATCCAGCAGATGTTCTTGCTTGGACCCGGCATGCATCCATGATGTTGTGTGGATGCGCCGATGCCGGAACAGCGTGTTGGTAATTACAAGCCCATGGGCTGCACAAAAATCTAGCAGCCTCCTACCGTTGTTATTGAGCTGATCTGGCCCATGCCCTCCAATCACTCCAGACCAGGTGCCAGTATCATGACCAACTCGGGCATTGAAGTCACCCAACATGATGACTCTATCCCGAGGGGCCACTTTAGCCAGCACCTGTGACAGGAGGTCATAGAAGGCATCTGACTCATCGGCTTTGCCTGCATCCCTCCACGGATGTTCATCTTCGGTGGGGGCATAAGTAACCACGACCACCATTCCTCGCCTCCGGTTGATGGGAAGGCGAGCCCAAAGTAGCCTGGGGCTTACAGCTTCCCACACCTCACCGCCACGCTCCCACGCCCCCTTCATTCTTTTGTTCAAAAGAAGACCCACACCCTGTTGTTTGGCAGTCTGCTGCCCCGAGTAGAGGACTGTCCACCCCTCATGGTGGCAGGAGCCAGAGCCGGTCCACCGGACCTCCTGAATGCCGCATAGATCCACACACCACACACACACATACACACACACCACACACACACCTACACACACACCACACACACACATACACACACACCACACACACACATACACACACACCGACACACACACATACACAACAACAACAACCGCCATTCGCCACTAAGTGGCGGTGACGTCACCACGACGCTTGTGCCAGGCCATGTGCACCTTGAGGCCACGCGAAGTGTCGAACGCCCGCTGGCAGAAGGTCACGGGCAGACCCAGGTGCCACGGGTCGACTCACTGAGATGACTGGCTGATGCACCACCTGTGCCCCCTACTGTGCCAACCTGCTGTGCTTTAGCCACCCAGCGCTCCGCTCGTTGTTGTGAGCGTCGCTCCTCCGCCCTCCGTTGTTGTTGGAGGGCGACTGCCTCCAACTGCCCAGTAGCGTCCTTCACGAGCCTCCTCCACAGAGGCCGATCTTGACACCGCTGGTACCAGTCATCGGCAAGTCCACTCAGCTCCACATCCTCCTGTACCACATCACTCCATCTCTTCTCTAGCCCGTACCGCGCCTGCTTAGCCCCCTCAATCCGGCCGAACAAAAGCTGTTTCGGCATGCGGTGGCTGGGCATGCGGGCTACATGACCCAGCCATCGCAGCCTTGCCCGCCGGACGAGCTCACCGATGGGACCTTGCCCAGATCTTTCAAGGATTTGTGAGCTCCTCACACAATCCAATCTGGTTAAACCCAGGATGGATCGTAGGCAGGCCAGCCTAAATGTTTCTAACCGGCGAAGATGTTCCTTTAGGGCGGTCCACGTTTCGCAAGCGTAGAGAAGGGAGGGAATGACCGTGGCCGAGAAGACCTGAAGCTTAGTGTGGAGCGACAGACCAGGTAGCTTCCACATAGCATTACGCAACCGATGAAAAGATATTGCCGCTCGACTGATTCGGAGTGAGACCTCTGCTGTTAAACTGGAGCCAGTCATAAGCACACTACCCAGGTATGGGAAACTCTCCACTCTCTCCACAACTGCCCTATCACCGATTGGGAGTTGTGGGGGTGGAGTGTCCGATGGTACAAAATACCCAGGCAGGTGCTTAGTTTTGGTGGGGCTGATGGTAAGGCCCCACCTCTAAGAGGTGGGGCCTTACCATCAGCCCCACCAAAAACACACACACAAACACACACACAAACACACACACAGACACACAAACACACACACAAACACACAACAACAACAACAACCGCCATTCGCCACTAAGTGGCGGTGACGTCACCACGACGCTTGTGCCAGGCTATGTGCACCCTGAGGCCACGTGAAGTGTCGAACGCCCGCTGGCAGGAGGTCACGGGGCAGACCCAGGTGCCACGGGTCGACTGACTGAGATGACTGGCTGATGCACCACCTGTGCCCCCTACTGTGCCAACCTGCTGTGCTTTAGCCACCCGGCGCTCCGCTCGCTGTTGTGAGCGTCGCTCCTCCGCCCTCCGTTGTTGTTGGAGGGTGACTGCCTCCAACTGCCCAGTAGCATCCTTCACGAGCCTCCTCCACAGAGGCCGATCTTGACACCGCTGGTACCAGTCATCGGCAAGTCCACTCAGCTCCACGTCCTCCTGTACCACATCACTCCATCTCTTCTCTAGTCCGTGCCGCGCCCGCTTTGCCCCCTCAATCCGGCCAAACAAAAGCTGTTTCGGCACGCGGTGGCTGGGCATGCGGGCTACATGACCCAGCCATCGCAGCCTTGCCTGCCGGAGGAGCTCACCGATGGGACCCTGCCCAGATCTTTCAAGGATTTGTGAGCTCCTCACACAATCCAGTCTGGTTAAACCCAGGATGGATCGTAGGCAGGCCAGCCTAAATGTTTCTAACCGGCGAAGATGTTCCATTAGGGGGGTCCACGTTTCGCAAGCGTAGAGAAGGGAGGGAATGACCGTGGCCGAGAAGACCTGAAGCTTAGTGCGGAGCGACAGACCAGGTAGCTTCCACACAGCGTTACGCAACCGATGAAAAGATATTGCCGCTCGACTGATTCGGAGTGAGACCTCTGCTGTTAAACTGGAGCCAGTCATAAGCACACTGCCCAGGTATGGGAAACTCTCCACTCTCTCCACAACTGCCCCATCACCGATTGGGAGTTGTTGGGGTGGAGTGTCCGATGGTACAAAATACCCAGGCAGGTGCTTAGTTTTGGTGGGGCTGATGGTAAGGCCCCACCTCTTAGTGGCACGCTCCAGTCTCAGCAGCAGCGTCTCCAACTCCTCCTCTGACTGAGCAGCTATTACCAAGTCATCAGCATACATAACGTGGTTGAGCAATAGGGAGCCATCCCTTGACCGCACCCGGGCATCGATTAGCCTCCCATTATATCTGTACCATATGGAGATTCCCCCGGTACAGCTATTGAAGGCTTCACGAACTACGTGGTCAAAATAGATGTTAAATAATGTGGGAGCCAGAGGACATCCCTGTCGCACCCCAAGGTGTACAGGGAATGGCTCTGACTCCCGGCCACATAGTTTTACCCGGGCCCGCTCACCATCATGAAGGTCCTTAATGATCGTGAGCAGAGGGTCAGGTACTCCAAAAGCACGAAGAACGACCCAGAGCCCAGGCCTACTGATGGTATCATAGGCCTTGACCAGGTCAATAAAGCAGAGATGTAGGTCTTGTTGGAATTCCCTACACCTCTGCTGTAGCAGACGGACAGAAAATATGGCATCTGTGCAGGACCGCCCTTTCCTGAAACCGCATTGGGGCTCCGCAAGCCTCTCCTCAGCGTGCCTGGCAAGGCGATGCTGAATAATCCTTGCCAGGACCTTTCCCGGCACACTGAGGAGTGAGATGCCCCTGTAGTTGTTACAGTCTGTGCGGTCCCCCTTCTTAAAAAGGGGGACCACCAGGGCATCCTTCCAATCCTGCGGAACCCGTCCAGTGGTCCAGACTGTTGTTATGATGTCATATAGGGCAGTCTGTGCACAAACGCCACCCTCCCTCAGCATTTCGCTTGGGAGATCATCTCTGCCCGCTGCCTTTCCTGGTCTCAGACTCCGGATCGCCTTCAATACTTCCTCAGCAGATGGCACCTCAGCCAGCCACTCACAGGGGGTGACTTCATCCAATATTTGAGGCACCGCAGCCTCAGCAGGGTCATCCTCACTTTGTGCCACGATGTTTTCCTGGCTGAGGGATTTTCCCTCCCCCAGGACCTCACAGAAATGCTCAGCAAATCTGCGAACCTGTTCCTGGGGGTCTGAAATGGGATCACCGTTTTTTCCCCTAATGATGGTAATAGGTGTGGCGCTGCAGGTTACTTTTTTGATGGAGTTAAATAGAGATTTGTGATCACGGGCCACTGAGGCAGACTCCATCTCCTCAGCAACCCGCGACCACCACCCATCCTTGCAGCGCCTCACGGCTCTCCGAACCTCCGAGCGAAGGCTGCGGTAAGCCTCCTCATTCTCTGACATGGGATTCTGTAGCCGATGACAGTGGGCCTGTCGCTTTTTCTCAACCATCGTGAACAACTCCTCTGTCATCCAGGGTGTCTGGGGAGGTCTGGACCGCGTACCCAAAGCAGCCATTGCAGCTGCATGAGTCACAGTCCTAAACCTCGCCCATTTACCCTCGACATCAGGAGGAGTCGGGGACGATGCCAATCCCAGCCGCAAGCGATGATGAAATTCTCGCTTGCAACTTTCACACAAACACACACACACACAAACACACAAACACACACAAACACACACAAACACACACAAACACACAAACGCATAAACACACACAAACACACACACAAACACACACACACACAAACACACACACACACAAACACACACACACAAACACACACACACACACAAACACACAAACACACACACAAACACACACACACAAACACACACAAACACACAAACACACACACAAACACACGCATAAACACACGCATAAACACACGCACAAACACACACGCACAAACACACACACACAAGCACACACACACAAACACACAAACACACACACAAACACACACACACACAAACACACACACACAAACACACAAACACACACACAAACACACACCCACAAACACACACACACAAACACACACCCACAAACACACACACAAACACACAAACACACACACAAACACACACACAGACACACACACAGACACACACACACACAGACACACACACACAAACACACACCCACAAACACACACACACAAACACACAAACACACACCCACAAACACACACACAACACACACACACAAACACACACACACAAGCACACACACACAAACACACAAACACACGCACAAACTCACACGCACAAACACACACACAAACACACAAACACACACAAACACACATACAAACACACACAAACACACACACAAACACACACACAAACACACACAAACACACACAAACACACAAACGCATAAACACACACAAACACACACACAAACACACACACACACAAACACACACACACACACAAACACACACACACACAAACACACACACACAAACACACACACACAAACACACAAACACACACACAAACACACACACACACAAACACACACAAACACACAAACACACACACAAACACACGCATAAACACACGCATAAACACACGCACAAACACACACGCACAAACACACACACACAAGCACACACACACAAACACACAAACACACACACAAACACACACACACACACAAACACACACACACAAACACACAAACACACACACAAACACACACCCACAAACACACACACACAAACACACACCCACAAACACACACACAAACACACACACAAACACACACACAGACACACACACAGACACACACACACACAGACACACACACACAAACACACACCCACAAACACACAAACACACACACACAAACACACACCCACAAACACACACACAACACACACACACAAACACACACACACAAGCACACACACACAAACACACAAACACACGCACAAACTCACACGCACAAACACACACACAAACACACAAACACACACAAACACACATACAAACACACACAAACACACACACAAACACACACAAACACACACAAACACACACAAACACACAAACGCATAAACACACACAAACACACACACAAACACACACACACAAACACACACACACACACACAAACACACACAAACACAAACACACACACAAACACACACACACACAAACACACAAACACACACACAAACACACACACACAAACACACACAAACACACAAACACACACACAAACACACGCATAAACACACGCATAAACACACGCACAAACACACACGCACAAACACACACACACACAAGCACACACACACAAACACACAAACACACACACACAAACACACACACACAAACACACACACACAAACACACAAACACACACACAAACACACACCCACAAACACACACACACAAACACACACCCACAAACACACACAAAAACACACACACAAACACACACACAGACACACACACAGACACAAACACACACACAAACACACACCCACAAACAAACACACACACAAACACACAAACACACACACACAAACACACACACACAAGCACACACACACAAACACACAAACACACGCACAAGCACACACACACAGACACACACACACAAACACACAAACACACACACAAACACACACACACAAACAAACACAAACACACAAACACACACACAGACACACACACAAACACGCGCGCGCGCACTTAGGTCGCGGTCTATCCACCGCTGGATGAACGCCTCCCTACCCACCCGAGGCCCCTCCCCGTTCCACTCGCGTCTTGGAGCAGTTGTGGTCGAGTGTGGCGTGTCAAAGTGATCATTCGCACGTGGCGCATGGTACCCAACAACCTCTCCGCTTGGGTTCCATCGCCGCGTAAATCCCCCGGTGGCGTTTTGCGCATGGAGGCGCGAAGGCAACGTGTGACTGACCACCGCTTGGCCCTACAAAGGGGACCAAGAACAGCCCGGATCGGGTCACCTTTCCACATCCTTCCGGAAGACTCTGCCCCCCCCCTCTTGGGCCCCCCCCCCTCTTTCCATCTCGTCTCTCTCTCTCTCGGTGTCACCCAGACCGTCACGTCCTCTCGCCCGACCTCTCTCTCTCTCTCTCACTGTCACTGTCACCAGAGCCATGACCCAAGGCCGTAGTCACGGAGTCAACACTGGGGGAGGGGGGGGGGACCAAATCTTCCAGGGGGTCCCAACCCAGAAAAATATCAAAAAAATTTAAAGCTAATTTCCTGCCTAAAATATTTAACAGAAAATTCACTAGCACCTGGGATGGACTTTTAATGTATTTTTTTGTTACAATAATGTCTACTAGTGTATTGTATTACATTGCTCTGTTTTTACTTTTTTGCCATTTCTTGTTTCATCGTATGTAATGGCAGAGATTAGGGAGTAATAAATGTACAACCATAACCACAATCGTATGAACAGAAATCTATGCATTGATTTATATGAAGACGAGTCCAGATATTGTTGCCAAGGTTTAGCAAATTGTTGTTTTTATTTACATAGCATAACAATTATTTGATAGCAATATATTGGGGGGCGGGGGACATTTTGAGCATATTTGAATCTTGGGGGGATGTCCCCCCCCCAATATCTCCATATATATAAAAAGCAAAGTTGTGATTGTGTGTGTCTGTTCAAAATGTTTAGCGTACTTCCCGACATGCAACAAACTTGAAATTTGCCATGTGGGTACTTTCCAGACTGTACACCATGCAAACATTATAAAAATACACTTTAGTTTTTTATTGGGGGGGGGGGGGGTGGAGGGAGCTCAATAATGCATAGATTTTTTTTGCACGTCAAGTGAGCTGTAACGTCAAATCTGTCACGTGACCCGCGCACGTGGAAGCGTAACGCATTGTAGTGTAGCGGTTAGCGCGCTGTGTATGTGTCTGTGTGTGTGTCTGTGTGTGTGTCTGTGTGTGTGTATGTGTGTGTGTCTGTGTGTGTGTATGTGTGTGTGTATGTATGTGTGTGTGTATGTATGTGTGTGTGTCTGTGTGTGTGTTTGTCTGTGTCTGTGTGTATGTATGTGTGTGTGTCTGTGTGTGTATGTATGTGTGTGTATGTATGTGTGTGTGTCTGTGTGTGTGTGTGTATGTGTGTGTGTCTGTGTGTGTGTGTATGTGTGTGTCTGTGTGTGTGTGTGGAAGCGTAACTCATTGTAGTGTAGCGGTTAGCGCTACGCTGCGCTACGAACCCGGCGACCCGAGTTCGATTCCCGCTCACGGCCACCACCGGTGACGATTATTTGAACCGGTTCCTGGGCCTCCCCTAGGTCGACTCAGCCTCAAACGAGTAACTCGTGTGGTGTGTGAACATCGCCACTGGGGAGACAAAGGCGGCCCGGGTGTGGTGAATCCAAGTCCCCGGGCGAAGCCGGGCAGTCAAGCTGCTACATTATACTGGAAGGAACGAAGTTGTAAACTGAGTGTACCAGCCTGCAATAGATTAATGTGTCCGTCCGTCCGTCCCCTTTCAATACTTTAACGAAGTGAAATCTCGTGCTGTTCGGGTGTAAAATCAGCAATAGACAGCGCAGCGACTTGTCCTACCAGCCCACCCTGCAAGGGACCTGTTAATCATGGCCTCGAAGGGAACCGTCAGGGCTCAGGTGTTTAACCGCGGGTCGCACCGACGAAAGGTCGACGCGGGTCTCCGGGCCGCCCGCCGGCGAGGTCCCGCCTTTGACTTCCATTCCCAGTGGCGACGATTTCACGCACCGTGGAGGTCATTCGAGGCTGAGTCGGCCTCAGCGGGTTCACGTGATCGTCGCGTGGTGGTGGTGGTGGTGCTGCTGTTGGTGGTGGTGGTGGACCCTGAGCGGGAATCGAACTCAGCTGCCGCTAACCCGCAAGCGAGACGGAGGCCGCCCGTGTAGCCTGTAGCAGAATGCTGGGGCAAGTGGCTGTCAGCGAGTAGCGAGCAACACTGTGGCACACGAGGGGGTGGGTGGCCAGCACGACGCCCGGCCGCCTTTGTCTCCCCGAGTGGCGATGTTTACACATGGCACCGGGCGCTCATTTGAGACCGAGTCGACCTAGAGGGTTCAGATAATCGTCTGCTGCTGGTGTTGGCCGCGGGCGGGGACTGGAACCCGGGCGGGCCGGGTTCGTAGCCGGTCAGCGAAGCGAGCTAACCGCTTCGCCACCGCTCCCCCAGCAAGAGAGAGACACACAGGCACAGAGACGCACACAGACGAAACAAACCCTGGTCGCGTCACATCTTAGTTCACGCTCTCAATTTGGCTCAAGTGCAGCTCGGACGAGTCTCAATGTCTGGCTGGCGGACACGCGGAGAAAGATTCGCCATCACACCGCGGCGACCGACGCCATCATCTGCGGCAATGACGCATAGAGACACCTGCTGACAGGCTAACGCACAGGGACAGCTGCCACTGGGGGTGCCCCTAGGCTCGACCACACAGCAGCAGCAGCAGCAACATCGCCTCCCCTACTGACAGACTAACACACAGGGACAGCTGCCACTGGGGGTGCCCCTAGGCTAGACCACACAGCAGCAGCAGCAACATCGCCTCCCCTACTGATAGACTAACACACAGGGACAGCTGCCACTGGGGGTGCCCCTAGGCTAGACCACACAGCAGCAGCAGCAACATCGCCTCCCCTACTGACAGACTAACACACAGAGACAGCTGCCACTGGGGGTGCCCCTAGGCTAGACCACACAGCAGCAGCAGCAACATCGCCTCCCCTACAGACAGACTAACACACAGGGACAGCTGCCACTGGGGGTGCCCCTAGGCTAGACCACACAGCAGCAGCAGCAACATCGCCTCCCCTACTGACAGACTAACACACAGGGACAGCTGACACTGGGGGTGCCCCTAGGCTAGACCACACAGCAGCAGAAGCAACATCGCCTCCCCTACTGACAGACTAACACACAGTGACAGCTGCCACTGGGGGTGCCCCTAGGCTAGACCACACCGCAGTAGCAGCAGCAACATCGCCTCCCCTGTTGCTAAACTACCGCACGCTGCGTCCGCGAGACACAGCGACGCCTTCCCGTCCCTGTGACATCGCCCCTGCGTGCCACACAGAGACAGCTGCCACTGGGGGTGCCCCTGGGATGACGGTGCGATCAATGAGCTGCGTGCGGCATGCGTCTTCCCTCCCTTCTCTCCTTCCGTCCGTCCGTTCGATGATGTCGAGCAGGCCCCTGCAGGGATGCACCCTAAACCCCCCCCCCAACGCTCTCTCGAATCCACGTCTGATTACACGATCGTGCAATCGTCACCCCATGTGTGTTTGAACGTTGTCACGTGTGTATGCTGGGGCGTCACGTTGGTGAGATGTTAATTACCTCGCCTGGTTTGCAGGAGGTCGTGGGTTCGATCCCGACCCTGACGCCTGCTGCTGTATATTTGGAGTCTGCGTGTCTCTCTCTCTCTTTCATCATCATCATCATCACGGTGGCTATGAGATGTTGACTACCTCGCCTGGTGTACAGGAGGTCGTGGGTCCGCTCCCGACCTCCTAACGCCTGCTGCTGTTTATTTTGAGTTGGCGGTGTCTCTCTCTCTCTGTGGTTACGTGGATTTTCCTCTGGGTCCTCCGGTTTATTTGGCTGCTGCTATAAACGTCCGCGCGCGATTATGATGATGACATCATCATCACCACCACTAGCACCAAAAACAAAGAGCCCCCGTGTAGCCTAAACAAACTGTAGGGGCAAGTACTGTTAGCGAGCACCTATAAAGGCCGGAACGGTACACGAGGGGGTGGGTGGCCACCACCACGCTCGGCCGCCTTTGTCTCCCCAGTGGCGATGTTTACTGCACACCGCACCAGGTACTCATTTCAGGCTGAGTCGACCTAGGGGAGGCCCAGGACCGGTTCCGATATTCGTCACCGGTGTTGGCCGTGAGCGGGAATCGATCCCGGGTCGCCGGGTTCATAGCTTAGCGTAGCGCTAACCACTACACTACCGCTCCCCACTACCATCACCACCACCATCACCACCATCACTACTGCCACCACCACCACAGCCGCCATCATCATCACCAGCATTATCACCATCAATACCACCATCACCACCACCATTCCCAACACCATCACCACCATCACTACCATCACCACCACCAATATCACCACCACCACCACCACTGTCACCACCATCATCACTACCATCCTAACCACCATCATTCCCACTACGGCTATAATCACCATCACTACCATCACTACCACTATGACTACCACCACCATCATTCCCAACACCACAACCACCACCATCACTACGATCATCGCCACCACCAGAGCCACCATCATTCCCACCACCATCACTGCCATCACCACCACAACCACCATCATCACCATCACTACCATCACCACCACAACCACCACCATCATCACGATCACTACCATCACCACCACAACCACCACCATCATCACCATCACTACCATCACCACCACTACCACCACCATCATCACCATCACTACCATCACCACCACAACCACCACCATCACCATCACTACCATCACCACCACAACCACCACCATCATCACCATCACCACCATCACCACCACAACCACCACCATCATCACCATCACTACCATCACCACCACAACCACCACCATCATCACCATCACTACCATCACCACCACCACAACCACCACCATCATCACCATAACTACCATCACCACCACAACCACCACCATCACCACCATCATCACCACCACCACCAATACCGCCAACACCATCACTGCGAACGTCGCAAATTTTCCATTGCTCGGATTTTTCTTTTTTTAATTAAAATTAATTACTGCTAAATAACCAAATCCGTTTAATTTTTTTTTTTGCGCCGACACAAAACCGCTTTGGAGAGAGTAAACAAATTAAGGGCGCTCTCTCTAATTACGCGCGCCTGACGAATCGTCCCGGTAAGCAGGGGCATCCATCAGAGGCCCGAGTGATGGATGCAAAATCACGCGTGCAAGATGCCAGCTCAGGCACGCGGCACCACCACCACCACCACACCACCACTATACAACAACCACGGGTCTCTCTGTGAGTCTATGGGTCTCTCTGTGAGTCTATGGGTCTCTCTGTGAGTCTATGGTTCTCTGTGAGTCTATGGGTCCCTCTGTGAGTCTATGGGTATCTCTGTGAGTCTATGGGTCTCTCTGTGAGTCTATGGGTCTCTCTGTGAGTCTATGGGTCTCTCTGTGAGTCTATGGGTCTCTCTGTGAGTCTATGGGTCTCTCTGTGAGTCTGTGGGTCTCTCTGTGAGTCTGTGGATCTCCCTGTGAGTCTATGGGTCTCTCTGTGAGTCTATGGGTCTCTCTGTGAGTCTGTGGGTCTCTCTGTGAGTCTGTGGGTCTCTCTGAGAGTCTGTGGGCCTCTCTGTGAGTCTATGGGACTCTCTGTGAGTCTGTGGGGCTCTCTGGGAGTCTATGGGTCTCTCTGTGAGTCTATGGGTTTCTCTGTGAGTCTATGGGTCTCTCTGTGAGTCTATGGGTCTATCTGTGAGTCTATGGTTCTCTGTGAGTCTATGGGTCCCTCTGTGAGTCTATGGATATCTCTGTGAGTCTGTGGGTCTCTCTGGGAGTCTATGGGTCTCTCTGTGAGTCTGTGGGTCTCTCTGTGAGTCTGTGGGTCTCTGTGAGTCTATGGGTCTCTCTGGGAGTCTATGGGTCTCTCTGTGAGTCTGTGGGTCTCTCTGTGAGTCTATGGGTCTCTCTGTGAGTCTGTGGGTCTCTCTGTGACTCTATGGGGCTCTCTGTGAGTCTGTGGGTCTCTGTGAGTCTATGGGTCTCTCTGGGAGTCTATGGCTCTCTGTGAGTCTATGGGTCTCTCTGTGAGTCTATGGGTCTCTCTGTGAGTCTGTGGGTCTCTCTGTGACTCTATGGGTCTCTCTGTGAGTCTATGGGTCTCTCTGTGAGTCTATGGTTCTCTGTGAGTCTATGGGTCCCTCTGTGAGTCTATGGGTCTCTCTGTGAGTCTATGGGTCTCTCTGTGAGTCTATGGGTCTCTCTGTGAGTCTATGGGTCTCTCTGTGAGTCTATGGGTCTCTCTGTGAGTCTATGGGTCTCTCTGTGAGTCTATGGGTCTATCTGTGAGTTTGTGGGTCTCTCTGTGAGTCTGTGGGTCACTCTGTGAGTCTGTGGATCTCCCTGTGAGTCTATGGGCCTATCTGTGAGTCTATGGGTCTCTCTGTGAGTCTGTGGGTCTCTCTGGGAGTCTATGGGTCTCTCTGTGAGTCTATAGGTTTCTCTGTGAGTCTATGGGTCTCTCTGTGAGTCTATGGGTCTCTCTGTGAGTCTGTGGGTCTCTCTGTAAGTCTGTGGATCTCCCTGTGAGTCTATGGGTCTCTCTGTGAGTCTATGGGTCTCTCTGGGAGTCTATGGGTCTCTCTGTGAGTATATGGGTCTCTCTGTGAGTCCATGGGTCTCTCTGGGAGTCTATGGGTCTCTCTGGGAGTCTATGGCTCTCTGTGAGTCTATGGGTCTCTCTGTGAGTCTGTGGGTCTCTGTGAGTCTATGGGTCTCTCTGGGAGTCTATGGCTCTCTGTGAGTCTATGGGTCTCTCTGTGAGTCTGTGGGTCTCTCTGTGAGTCTGTGGGTCTCTCTGTGAGTCTGTGGGTCTCTCTGGGAGTCTATGGGTCTCTCTGGGAGTCTATGGCTCTCGGTGAGTCTATCGGTCTCTCTGTGAGTCTGTGGGTCTCTGTGAGTCTATGGGTCTCTCTGTGAGTCTATGGCTCCCTGTGAGTCTATGGGTCTCTCTGTGAGTCTGTGGGTCTCTCTGTGAGTCTGTGGGTCTCTCTGTGAGTCTATGGGTCTCTCTGTGAGTCTTTGGGTCTCTCTGTGAGTCTGTGGGTATCTCTGTGAGTCTATGGGTCTCTCTGTGAGTCTATGGGTCTCTCTGTGAGTCTGTGGGTCTCTCTGTGAGTCTATGGGTCTCTCCGTGAGTCTGTGGTTCTCTCTGTGAGTCTGTGGTTCACTTTGTGAGTCTATGGGTCTCTCTGTGAGTCTGTGGGGCTCTCAGTAAGTCTATGGTTCTCTCTGTGAGTCTATGGGTCTCTCTGTGAGTCTGTGGGTCTCTCTGGGAGTCTATGGGTCTCTCTGGGAGTCTATGGGTCTCTCTGTGAGTCTATGGGTCTCTCTGTGAGTCTATGGGTCTCTCTGTGAGTCTACGGGACTCTGTGAGTCTATGGGTCTCTGTGAGTCTATGGCTCTCTGTGAGTCTATCGGAGTCTCTGTGAGTCTATGGGTCTCTCTGTGAGTCTATGGGTCTCTCTGTGGGTCTATGGGTCTATGTGTGAGTCTATGGGTCTCTCTGTGAGTCTATGGGACTCTCTGTGAGTCTATGGTTCTCTGTGAGTCTATGTATCTCTCTGTGAGTCTATGGGTCTCTGTGAGTCTATGGGTCTCTCTGTGAGTCTATGGCCCTCTGTGTGACTCTATAGGTCTCTATGTGAACCTATGGGTATCTTTATGAGTCTACGGGTCTTTGCCTGAGTCTGTGAGTTTATCTATGTAAGTCTGTGAGTCTCCGTTTGAGTCTGCACGTCTCCGTGTGCGTCTGTGGGTCTCTATGTGAGTCTATGAGTCTCTATGTGAGACTCTGGGGCTTTGTGTGAGTCTGTGGGTTCTCAAAGCCAAGACCCATAGACTCAGACACACGTGGGACTCACGCAGGGACCCATAGGCTAACGTAGACTCCCGTAATGATAGATGCGCACGTACACCTGTAGACCCCACACTGACGAATCTTCAATTGTCAATTGCAGAAATAAAATCGGAGGTTCTGCTGGGATGGCACTCGGGCTTAGGCGAACGCTGTCGTGATGGAGATCGCGTGCGGAGGTCGAAGACTGCCCACGATTCGGTTTTAGACTCGCATCTCAAAGAGGCTCACGGCACCCGACTTGGCCAGAATCGAGGAGAACCCTTCTTAAAGATTACCCCAAAGTGTAGTGTGTAGTGTATAGTGTAGTGTATAGTGTAGTGTGTAGTGTAGTGTATAGTTGTGTATAGTGTAGTGTGTAGTGTAGTGTATAGTAGTGTAGTGTGTAGTGTAGTGTATAGTAGTGTATAGTGTAGTGTATAGTGTAGTGTATAGTAGTGTATAGTGTAGTGTATAGTGTGGTGTATAGTAGTGTAGTGTATAGTGGAGTGTATAGTGTAGTGTATAGTAGTGTAGTGTATAGTGGAGTATAGTGTAGTGTATAGTGTAGTGTATAGTAGTGTATAGTGTAGTGTATAGTAGTGTATTGTATAGTGTAGTGTATAGTAGTGTAGTGTATAGTGTAGTGTATAGTAGTGTAGTGTATAGTGTACTGTGTAGTAGTGTATAGTGTAGTGTATAGTAGTGTAGTGTATAGTGTAGTGTGCAGTAGTGTAGTGTATAGTGTAGTGTATAAAGTAGTGTATAGTAGTGTATAGTGTAGTGTATAGTGTAGTGTATGGTAGTGTAGTGTATAGTGTAGTGTGTGATGTAGTATATAGTGTAGTGTATAGTGTTGTGTATAGTGTAGTGTATAGTGTAGCGTATAGTAGTGTCTAGTGTAGTGTATAGTGTAGTGTATAGTAGTTTGTAGTGTATAGTAGTGTAGTGTATAGTGTAGTGTATAGTGTAGTGTATAGTAGTTGTGCTGTATAGTGTAGTGGAGTGTAGGCTGCGATGGCTGGGTCATGTAGCCCGCATGCCCAGCCACCGCATGCCGAAACAGCTTTTGTTCGGCCGGATTGAGGGGGCTAAGCGGGCGCAGCACGGGCTAGAGAAGAGATAGAGTGATGTGGTACAGGAGGACGTGGAGCTGAGTGGACTTGCCGATGACTGGTACCAGCGGTGTCAAGATCCGCCTCTGTGGAGGAGGCTCGTGAAGGATGCTACTGGGCAGTTGGAGGCCGTCGCCCTCCAACAACAACGGAGGGCGGAGGAGTGACGCTCAGAACAACGAGCGGAGCGCCGGGTGGCTAAAGCACAGCAGGTTGGCACAGTAGGGGGCACAGGTGGTGCATCAGCCAGTCATCTCAGTCAGTCAACCCGTGGCACCTGGGTCTGCTCCGTGACCTCCTGCCAGCGGGCGTTCGACACTTCACGTGGCCTCAGGGTGCACATAGCCTGGCACAAGCGTCGTGGTGACGTCACCGCCACTTAGTGGCGAATGGCGGTTGTTGTTGTTGTTGTATAGTGGCCTGCGGCCACGCCCCATTCTGGATCTCACCAGAAGGGGGCGTGGCCTCACTCCGCCTGCGGCCACGCCCCCTTCTGGATCTCACCAGAAGGAGGCGTGGCCTCGCTCCGCCTTCGGCCACGCCCCCCTTCTGGATCTCACCAGAAGGTTCTCGACCGAGCATCACGTGTCCCTCGAGCCACACTAATTGGGCCCCCCACGCTACCCTGTCCAGGTCACGTGCCCTCTCGGGCTCACCCAGTACTGTCACGGCCTTACTTGCCCTCTCTCTGACCGTCACCAGAGCCATGTCCCCTAGGGCCCGCTTCCACGCCATGCCTACTCTGGTGCCAGAGAGAGTTGCTCAAGATGCACAGTTCCGCTCAGTTGACAGTAGCTAGCGCTAAACGCCATAGTGACTCCATTTACGTCACTACACAACTATACACTACACTGTATACTACACTACTGTACACTACTATACTCGATTCTAAAAAAAGTGCTGCTTGTTTTGTGTTTAGTTTGTTGTCCTTCCCCCGCGCCTCCGATTAGTGCGGTTGGCTACGTACGGTGCGAAATAACTTCAACATACATACTGCCCATAGATTAACACAAACCATACACTCAACACTGCCCATAGATTAACACAAACCATAGACTTAACCATAGACAAACCATAGACTTAACACTGCCCATAGACTCAACACTGCGCATAGACTCAACACTGCCCATAGACTCAACACTGCCCATAGGCTCAACACTGCCTATAGACTCAACACTGCACCATAGACTCAACACTACCCATAGACTCAACACTGTCCATAGACTCAACACTACCCATAGACTCAACACTACCCATAGACTCAACACTGCACCATAGACTCAACACTGCCCATAGACTCAACACTGCCCATAGACTCAACACTGCCCATAAACTCAACACTGTCCATAGACTCAACACTACTCATAGACTCAACACTGCCCGTAGACTCAACACTACCCATAGACTCAACACTACCCATAGACTCAACACTGCACTATAGACTCAACACTGCCCATAGACTCAACACTGCCCATAGACTCAACACTGCACCATAGACTCAACACTGCCCATAGACTCAACACTGCACCATAGACTCAACACTGCCCATAGACTCAACACTGCACCATAGACTCAACACCGCCCATAGACTTAACACTGCCCATAGACTCAACACTGCGCATAGACTCAACACTGCCCATAGACTCAACACTGCCCATAGGCTCAACACTGCCCATAGACTCAACACTGCCTATAGACTCAACACTACCCATAGACTCAACACTGCACTATAGACTCAACATTGCCCATAGACTCAACGCTGCCCATAAACTCAACACTGCCCATTGACTCAACACTACTCATAGACTCAACACTGCCCGTAGAATCAACACTACCCATAGACTCAACACTACCCATAGACTCAACACTGCACCATAGACTCAACACTGCACCATAGACTCAACACTGCACCATAGACTCAACACTGCACCATAGACTCAACACTGCACCATAGACTCAACACTGCACCATAGACTCAACACTGCACCATAGACTCAACACTGCACCGGCAAATAGCACAGTTGGCTACGCACGGTGCGAAAGAAGTTCAACAAACACATGCTGACGCCGAGAGGCGCGGTATTAAACTAAATCTATTTTATTTTATTTGAGCTGTGTTGCTCTTTTGCAGAAGCAACCTGGCCATCACAAAGGATAGCCCAAGGAAGTGGACGTAGCATGGTCACGTGGTAGTCGCCGCAGCAGCCAAACACTCTAAACACGTGACGTTGGTTTTGAATGTGGAGGGGAAAAACCCGGAGGACCCGGAGGAAAATCCACGTGACCGACGGGGAGACAGAGAGAGAGAGAGACACGCAAACTCCAAATATACAGCAGCAGGCGTCAGGGTCGGGATCGAACCCACGACCTCCTGTACACCAGGCGAGGTAGTTAACATCTCATAGCCACCGTGATGATGATGAGAGAGAGAGACAAGCAAACTGCAAATATAAAGCAGCAGGCGTCAGGGTCGGGATCGAACCCACGACCTCCTGTACACCAGGCGAGGTAGTTAACATCTCCTAGCCACCGTGATGATAATGAGAGAGAGAGACAAGCAAACTCCAAATATAAAGCAGCAGGCGTCAGGGTCGGGATCGAACCCACGACGTCCTGTACACCAGGCGAGGTAGTCAACATCTCATAGCCACCGTGATGATGATGAGAGAGAGACACGCACACTCCAAATATACAGCAGCAGGCGTCAGGGTCGGGATCGAACCCACGACCTCCTGTACACCAGGCGAGGTAGTTAACATCTGCTAGTCACTGCGGCGCCCAGAGATCCATACTCGCTGTGTGATGCTGATTATTTTTGATGATCATGATGACACCCGCAGTATTAACCAGGGCGGCCGGCGGCCTGGAAAAAAATCCGAACCGCAAACAATCCACGCGTCTGGCGCGGCGCTGATTTCCACTCGTCCCGCGACTAAAATGCGACGTGGGAGAGAGATGAGAGAGAGAGGGGAGAGAGTGAGATGGGAGGTATTGGAAGAGAGGGGAGAGAGCGAGAGGGGAGAGCTGAAGAGTGAGAGAGGAGAGAGTGAGACGGGGTGAGAGAACGGGAGACTTTTTTTTACTTTTAAACAACTTTTATTGCCGCCAGCAGCAGCAACAGCACTGGGGGCGATTCCGATACGAAACACACAAAGTCACCAGCAACACAAACACACAAAGTCACCAGCAACACAAACACACAAAGTCACCAGCAACACAAATACACAAAGTCACCAGCAACACAAACACACAAAGTCACCAGCAACACAAATACACAAAGTCACCAGCAACACAAATACACAAAGTCACCAGCAACACAAATACACAAAGTCACCAGCAACACAAATACACAAAGTCACCAGCAACACAAACACACAAAGTCACCAGCAACACAAATACACAAAGTCACCAGCAACACAAACACACAAAGTCACCAGCAACACAAATACACAAAGTCACCAGCAACACAAACACACAAAGTCACCAGCAGCACAAACACACAAAGTCACCAGCAACACAAATACACAAAGTCACCAGCAACACAAACACACAAAGTCACCAGCAACACAAATACACAAAGTCACCAGCAACACAAACACACAAAGTCACCAGCAACACAAATACACAAAGTCACCAGCAACACAAATACACAAAGTCACCAGCAACACAAACACACACAGTCACCAGCAACACAAATACACAAAGTCACCAGCAACACAAACACACAAAGTCACCAGCAACACAAATACACAAAGTCACCAGCAACACAAATACACAAAGTCACCAGCAACACAAATACACAAAGTCACCAGCAACACAAACACACAAAGTCACCAGCAACACAAACACACAAAGTCACCAGCAACACAAATACACAAAGTCACCAGCAACACAAATACACAAAGTCACCAGGCAACACAAATACACAAAGTCACCAGCAACACAAATAACAACTAACGCTGTACATCCACGCGCTGTGGCGCTAAATGCACCGCGCACAACACGAAATAAAAGCCACGTGGTGGTAGTGGCAGTGGTGGTGGTGTCAGTGGTGGTGGTGGCAGTGGTTGTGGTGGTTGTGGTGGTGGTGGTTGTGGTGGTGGTGTTCATCGCGCACGCCACGGTGACGAGCGAGCGCTTCAGAACGTGAACACGTGGGGGGTGCCGTCCACGCTGGTAACAGAGAGGGGCTTGTCCGGCTCCCCAGCGTTCGAGGAAGACGCGCTGCACATCACCGACACGTGTGTGTGGTACGTGGCGTGCTCCAGCCGGAGCCGCGCCTTGAGCAGGCCTCCCCCCCTGGACACTGGAAGCAGCACAGAGCAGCCGTCAGTGTCACCTTGCGGCGTCTTCTCTCCTCGTTCTGTAACACCGCCAACTTCGCCTGAGCGCAGGCGAAGTTGGCGAGGTCATGGCGCTTGTTAGCCAGGTAAGGCACCAACCCCCCCATATACGAAGCCGCTGTTGTAGAAGGACACCCCCAGTTTCCTGAAGATGTCCCCCAAAAGGCGGAACGTTGAGTTTGAGCCGCTGGCAGCGTAAGAGATCGGGAGAGAGAGAGAGAGATGGGGAGGGGGGGAGGGGGAATCTTTCGTGAAATCTTTCATTTGAAAAAAGGGCACTGGAAAATAAACCGAAATGATGAACGAAGCGAAGTGACGACTACACCGAGCATCTTCCTGTTTCCTCTGATTTGTAAACAAAAGAAAAAAAATTGAGAGGAGAGACGGCAGATAGCACGCAGATTAATCTCGCCCGACAGTTATGAAGACGCATCGTGTCAATTAAGACAACAGACTTTCAATTTGGGGAGGGGGGTGGGGAGATTCTGATTTCGACGCAATTAAAGTGAAAAATGACGATGCAGGAATTGTGCGGTGGGTGAGTGGGGAAGGAGGGGGGGGGGGGCGTGGTGTGGGGTGACGAATACAAACAAAAGCGTAAAATAAAACAAAGGTGGACATTTCACTCGGTGCGAAACAATGGAAACGTGACGTCACTCAGGTAAGGGTCGTCAATGGCACCCTCACCGACTAGGGAGGGAGGATGGATAATTTGTCCTTCAAGCGATGCTCGCGTGCACACGGAATGTCCCGCAGAAGCGGATTTCACAGAGCTACATCTGAGATCCCTTCTCCTCCTTCAAGTGACACTCGATTGCACACGGAATGTCCCGCAGAAGCGGATTTCACAGAGCTACATCTGAGATCCCTTCTCCTCCTTCAAGCGATGCTCGCGTGCACACGGAATGTCCCGCAGAAGCGGACATCACAGAGCTACATCTGAGATCCCTTCTCCTCCTTCAAGTGACACTCGATTGCACACGGAATGTCCCGCAGAAGCGGATTTCACAGAGCTACATCTGAGATCCCTTCTCCTCCTTCAAGTGATACTCGATTGCACACGGAATGTCCGGCAGAAGCGGATTTCACAGAGCTACCTCTGAAATCCCTTCTCCTCCTTCAAGTGATACTCGATTGCACACGGAATGTCCCGCAGAAGCGGATTTCACAGAGCTACATCTGAGATCCCTTCTCCTCCTTCAAGCGATGCTCGCGTGCACACAGAATGTCCCGCAGAAGTGGACATCACAGAGCTACCTCTGAGATCCCTTCTCCTTCAAGTGATACTCGATTGCACACGGAATGCCCCGCAGAAGCGGACATCACAGAGCTACATCTGAGATCCCTTCTCCTCCTTCAAGTGACACTCGATTGCACACAGAATGTCCCGCAGAAGCGGATTTCACAGAGCTACATCTGAGATCCCTTCTCCTCCTTCAAGCGATGCTCGCGTGCACACAGAATGTCCCGCAGAAGCGGACATCACAGAGCTACATCTGAGATCCCTTCTCCTCCTTCAAGTGACACTCGATTGCACACGGAATGGCCCGCAGAAGCGGACATCACAGAGCTACATCTGAGATCCCTTCTCCTTCAAGTGACACTCGATTGCACACGGAATGTCCCGCAGAAGCGGATTTCACAGAGCTACATCTGAGATTCCTTCTCCTCCTTCAAGTGACACTCGATTGCACACGGAATGTCCCGCAGAAGCGGATTTCACAGAGCTACATCTGAGATCCCTTCTCCTCCTTCAAGCGATGCTCGCGTGCACACAGAATGTCCCGCAGAAGCGGACATCACAGATCTACCTCTGAGAGCCCTTCTCCTTCAAGTGATACTCGATTGCACACAGAATGTCCCGCAGAAGCGGATTTCACAGAGCTACATCTGAGATCCCTTCTCCTCCTTCAAGTGACACTCGATTGCACACGGAATGTCCCGCAGAAGCGGACATCACAGAGCTACATCTGAGATCCCTTCTCCTCCTTCAAGTGACACTCGATTGCACACGGAATGCCCCGCAGAAGCGGATTTCACAGAGTTACATCTGAGATCCCTTCTCCTCCTTCAAGCGATGTTCGCGTGCATACGGAATGTCCCGCAGAAGTGGACATCACAGAGGTACATCTGAGATCCCTTCTCCTCCTTCAAGTGATACTAGATTCCACACGGAATGTCCCGCAGAAGCGGATTTCACAGAGCTACATCTGAGATCCCTTCTCCTCCTTCAAGCGATGCTCGCGTGCACACGGAATGTCCCGCAGAAGCGGACATCACAGATCTGCCTCTGAGATCCCTTCTCCTCCTTCAAGCGATACTCGATTGCACACGGAATGTCCCGCAGAAGCGGACATCACAGAGCTACCTCTGAGATCCCTTCTCCTCCTTCAAGTGATACTAGATTCCACACGGAATGGCCCGCAGAAGCGGACATCACAGAGCTACATCTGAGATCCCTTCTCCTCCTTCAAGTGACACGGCTCCACACACAGAAGGGGGCAGCACGTCTCCGCTCGCCCTGACACTGGAAGCAATGCTCACGGACGCGCGACAGACGAGGCGATCATAATTTTTTTAAAAAAAAATTCGCAAATGTAACTAAACTAAGCGAAGAACCGAATTGAATGTGATCGTGGGTTCTTGTGCAGTCACTGGTGACCGGCCTGAGACCATCAACTTACTGCACTTGAGAAACCTGTTTACCCACAACTCCGTCTACGTGGGTCTCTGTATGAGCCGATGGGTCTCTATGTGAGTCTATGGAGCATATGGGCCTATATGCGAGTCTAAGTGTCTCTACGTGAATCTATGGATCTCTGTGTAAGTCTATGCGTCTCTGTGGGAGTCTGTGTGTCTCTGTCAGCCTATGGGTCTTTGTGGGAGTCGACGGGTCTCTGTGTGAGTCTATAGGTCTCTGCTCAAGTCTACAGGTATCTGTATGCGTCTATGTGTCTTTGTGTCTCGTTTGTGTGAGTCTACGGGTATGTGTGTCAGTCTCTGGGTTCGATGTGAATATATGGATCTCTTTGTAAGTACTGTATATGGATATCTGTGTGAGTCTATGTGTCTCTATGTGAGTCTCTGCGTCTCTGTGTGAGTCTACAGGTCTCTGTGTGTGTGTCTATGTGCCTCTGTGTGAGTCTCTGTGTCTCGTTCTTGTGAGTTTACGGGTCTCTGTGTGAGTCTATGGGTCTCTAAGTCTACGAGTCTCTATGCGAGTCTATGGGTCTCTGTGTAAGTCTATGGCTTTCTGTGTAAGTCTAGGAGTCTCTATGCGAGTCTTTGGGTCTCTGTGTGAGTCTATGCATCAATATGTAAGTCTAAGGGTCTCTGTGTGAGTCTATGGGTATCTGTGTGAGTCTATGGGTCTTTATGTGAGTCTACGGGTCTCTGTGTGAGTCTATGGGTCTCTGTGTGAGTCTACGAGTCTCTATTGGAGTCTATGGATCTCTGTCTAAGTTTACGAGTCTATGGGTCTCTGTGTGAGTCTATGGGTCTCTGTGTGAGTCCATGGGTCTCTATGCTAGTCTATGGAATTCTGTGTGAGTCCATGGGTCTCTATGCGAGTCTATGGGTCTCTGTGTGGGTCCATGGGTCTCTATGCGAGTCTATAGGTCTCTGTGTGAGTCTATGGGTACTCTGTGTGAGTCTATGGGTACTCTGTGTGAGTCTATAGGTCTATGTGTGAGTCTATGTGTCTCTGTGTGAGTCTATGGATCTCTGTCTAAGTCTGCGAGTCTATGGGTCTCTGTGTGAGTCTATGCATCTCTATGTAAGTCTATGGGTCTCTGTGTAAGTCTACGAGTCTCTATGCGAGTCTATAGGTCTCTGTGTGAGTCTATGGGTACTCTGTGTGAGTCTATGGGTACTCTGTGTGAGTCTATAGGTCTGTGTGTGAGTCTATGTGTCTCTGTGTGAGTCTATGGGTACTCTGTTTGAATCTATGGGTCTCTGTGTGAGTCTATGGGTCTCTGTGTGAGTCTATGGATCTCTGTCTAAGTCTGCGAGTCTATGGGTCTCTGTGTGAGTCTATGCATCTCTATGTAAGTCTATGGGTCTCTGTGTAAGTCTACGAGTCTCTATGCGAGTCTATGGGTCTCTGTGTGAGTCCATGGGTCTCTGTGTAAGTCTACGAGTCTTTATGCAAGTCTATGGATCTCTGTGTGAGTCTATGGGTCTCTGTGTAAGTCTACGAGTCTCTATGCGAGTCTATGGGTCTCTGTGTGAGTCTATGGGTTTCTGTCTAAGTCTACGAGTCTCTATGCGAGTCTATGGGTCTCTGTGTGAGTCTATGCATCTCTATGTAAGTCTATGGGTCTCTATGTGAGTCTATGGGTCTCTGTGTGAGTCTATGGGTCTCTGTGTGAGTCTATGGGTCTCTGTTTAAGTCTACGAGTCTCTATGCGAGTCTATGGGTCTTTGTGTGAGTCTATATGTTTCTTTGTGAGTCTATGGGCCTCTATGCGAGTCTATGGGTCTCTGTGTGAGTCGATGGATCTCTGTCTAAGTCTGCGAGTTTATGGGTCTCTGTGTGAGTCTATGGGTCTCTGTGTGAGTCTATGGGTCTCTGTGTAAGTCTAAGAGTCTTTATGCAAGTCTATGGGTCTCTGTGTGAGTCTATGGATCTCTGTCTAAGTTTGCGAGTCTATTGGTCTCTGTGTGAGTCTATGGGTCTCTGTGTGAGTCCATGGGTCTCTATGTTAGTCTATGGATTTCTGTGTGAGTCCATGGGTCTCTATGCGAGTCTATGGGTCTCTGTGTGGGTCCATGGGTCTCTATGCGAGTCTATGGGTCTCTGTGTGAGTCTATGGGCACTCTGTGTGAGTCTATGGGTACTCTGTGTGAGTCTATAGATCTATGTCTGAGTCTATGTGTCTCTGTGTGAGTCTATGGGTACTCTGTGTGAATCTATGGGTCTCTGTGTGAGTCTATGGGTCTCTGTGTGAGTCTATGGATCTCTGTCTAGGTCTGCGAGTCTATGGGTCTCTGTGTGAGTCTGTGCATCTTTATGTAAGTCTATGGGTCTCTGTGTAAGTCAACGAGTCTCTATGCGAGTCTATGGGTCTCTGTGTGAGTCCATGGGTCTCTGTGTGAGTCTATGGGTACTCTGTGTGAGTCTATAGATCTATGTCTGAGTCTATGTGTCTCTGTGTGAGTCTATGGGTACTCTGTGTGAATCTATGGGTCTCTGTGTGAGTCTATGGGACTCTGTGTGAGTCTATGGATCTCTGTCTAGGTCTGCGAGTCTATGGGTCTCTGTGTGAGTCAGTGCATCTCTATGTAAGTCTATGGGTCTCTGTGTAAGTCTACGAGTCTTTATGCAAGTCTATGGGTCTCTGTGTGAGTCTATGCGTCTCTGTGTAAGTCTACGAGTCTCTATGCGAGTCTATGGGTCTCTGTGTGGGTCCATGGGTCTCTATGCGAGTCTATGGGTCTCTGTGTGAGTCTATGGGCACTCTGTGTGAGTCTATGGGTACTCTGTGTGAGTCTATAGATCTATGTGTGAGTCTATGTGTCTCTGTGTGAGTCTATGGGTACTCTGTGTGAATCTATGGGTCTCTGTGTGAGTCTATGGGTCTCTGTGTGAGTCTATGGATCTCTGTCTAGGTCTGCGAGTCTATGGGTCTCTGTGTGAGTCTGTGCATCTCTATGTAAGTCTATGGGTCTCTGTGTAAGTCAACGAGTCTCTATGCGAGTCTATGGGTCTCTGTGTGAGTCCATGGGTCTCTGTGTAAGTCTACGAGTCTTTATGCAAGTCTATGGGTCTCTGTGTGAGTCTATGCGTCTCTGTGTAAGTCTACGAGTCTCTATGCGAGTCTATGGGTCTCTGTGTGAGTCTATGCATCTCTATGTAAGTCTATGGGTCTCTGTGTGAGTCTATGGGTCTCTGTGTGAGTCTATGGGTCTCTGTGTGAGTCTACGAGACTCTATGCTAGTCTATAGGTCTCTGTGTGAGTCTATGGGTCTCTGTCTAAGTCTACGAGTCTCTATGCGAGTCTATGGGTCTCTGTGTGAGTCTATATGTCTCTGTGTGAGTCTATGGGTCTCTATGCGAGTCTATGGGTCTCTGTGTGAGTCTATGGATCTCTGTCTAAGTCTGCGAGTCTATGGGTCTCTGTGTGAGTCTATGGGTCTCTGTGTGAGTCTATGGGTCTCTGTGTAAGTCTACGAGTCTCTATGCGAGTCTATAGGTCTCTGTGTGAGTCTATGGGTCTCTGTGTAAGTCTGCGAGTCTCTATGCGAGTCTACGGGTCTCTGTGTGAGTCTACGGGTCTCTATGTGAGTCTATGGGTCTCTGTGTGAGTCTATGGATCTCTGTCTAAGTCTGCGAGTCTATGGGTCTCTGTGTGAGTCTATGGGTCTCTGTGTGAGTCTATGGGTCTCTGTGTGAGTCTATGGGTCTCTGTGTAAGTCTACGAGTCTCTATGCGAGTCTATAGGTCTTTGTGTGAGTCTATGTGTCTCTGTGTGAGTCTATGGGTACTCTGTGTGAATCTATGGGTCTCTGTGTGAGTCTATGGGTCTCTGTGTGAGTCTATGGATCTCTGTCTAGGTCTGCGAGTCTATGGGTCTCTGTGTGAGTCTGTGCATCTCTATGTAAGTCTATGGGTCTCTGTGTGAGTCTATGGGTCTCTGTGTGAGTCTATGGGTCTCTGTGTGAGTCTACGAGACTCTATGCTAGTCTATAGGTCTCTGTGTGAGTCTATGGGTCTCTGTCTAAGTCTACGAGTCTCTATGCGAGTCTATGGGTCTCTGTGTGAGTCTATATGTCTCTGTGTGAGTCTATGGGTCTCTATGCGAGTCTATGGGTCTCTGTGTGAGTCTATGGATCTCTGTCTAAGTCTGCGAGTCTATGGGTCTCTGTGTGAGTCTATGGGTCTCTGTGTGAGTCTATGGGTCTCTGTGTAAGTCTACGAGTCTCTATGCGAGTCTATAGGTCTCTGTGTGAGTTTATGGGTCTCTGTGTAAGTCTGCGAGTCTCTATGCGAGTCTACGGGTCTCTGTGTGAGTCTACGGGTCTCTATGTGAGTCTATGGGTCTCTGTGTGAGTCTATGGATCTCTGTCTAAGTCTGCGAGTCTATGGGTCTCTGTGTGAGTCTATGGGTCTCTGTGTGAGTCTATGGGTCTCTGTGTGAGTCTATGGGTCTCTGTGTAAGTCTACGAGTCTCTATGCGAGTCTATAGGTCTCTGTGTGAGTCTATGGGTCTCTGTGTAAGTCTACGAGTCTCTATGCGAGTCTATGGGTCTCTGTGTGAGTCTATGCATCTCTATGTAAGTCTATGGGTCTCTGTGTGAGTCTATGGGTCTCTGTGTGAGTCTATGGGTCTCTGTGTGAGTCTACGAGACTCTATGCTAGTCTATAGGTCTCTGTGTGAGTCTATGGGTCTCTGTCTAAGTCTACGAGTCTCTATGCGAGTCTATGGGTCTCTGTGTGAGTCTATATGTCTCTGTGTGAGTCTATGGGTCTCTATGCGAGTCTATGGGTCTCTGTGTGAGTCTATGGATCTCTGTCTAAGTCTGCGAGTCTATGGGTCTCTGTGTGAGTCTATGGGTCTCTGTGTGAGTCTATGGGTCTCTGTGTAAGTCTACGAGTCTCTATGCGAGTCTATAGGTCTCTGTGTGAGTCTATGGGTCTCTGTGTAAGTCTGCGAGTCTCTATGCGAGTCTACGGGTCTCTGTGTGAGTCTACGGGTCTCTATGTGAGTCTATGGGTCTCTGTGTGAGTCTATGGATCTCTGTCTAAGTCTGCGAGTCTATGGGTCTCTGTGTGAGTCTATGGGTCTCTGTGTGAGTCTATGGGTCTCTGTGTGAGTCTATGGGTCTCTGTGTAAGTCTACGAGTCTCTATGCGAGTCTATAGGTCTCTGTGTGAGTCTATGGGTCTCTGTGTAAGTCTGCGAGTCTCTATGCGAGTCTATGGGTCTCTGTGTGAGTCTACGGGTCTCTATGTGAGTCTATGCGTCTCTGTGTGAGTCTATGGATCTCTGTCTAAGTCTGCGAGTCTATGTGTCTCTATGCGAGTCTACGGGTCTCTGTGTGAGTCTATGGGTCTCTGTGGGACAACACGCTTGCCACCCGCGGTTTCCACGCGAACAGCGCCTCCTGCCCCAACAGCCTTTGCATCCTGCACGGGATACATTTATTTTTTAAAAAAATCTCTCAGAATCTCTCAGAGCCTCTCAGAAGCTTAATTACGTCCCGGAGGACTCCGCCGATCTCGCGAGATCTTCTCCTTTGTTCGCAGATGTCCAAGTCTTGTCCGCATCTCTGCCAGACTCTTCATCGCACGTACGCTGGTCGACGTTCGCCCCAGCACGCACGTGGCGCATCGGAGGTGCGGGGCGATGGACACCCAACCATCGCCCCTAAGGGGAGACAAAGGCGGTCGGGCGTGGTGCTTTAGCCACCGAACCCCCTCATGCTCCCGTGCCGGCCTTCGCAGGTGCTGCTGCTCGCTAACAGCACTTGCCCCAGCGGTCTGTTGAGGCTACACGGGGGATCTTTGTCTTTGTATTTTAGGGCGCTGCTTCTACTCGCTAACAGCCACTTGCCCCAATAGTCTATTGAGTCTACACGGGGGATCTTTGTCATTGTCTTGGGGACATATTTTGAACATTTATTAACTCTGTTCGCCATGCACCTAAGCATTGGACATCCGTGAAAAAAGAGCTTTATAGATCATCGGATTACTCGTCCAGCAAACATAATTATTTTGATTGAAAATAAAAAAGTAAAATTATGATGCAGTCTGTCCTTCCGTCTGTCTGTTCGTGTCTGTGTGTATGTCAGTCTTTGTGTGTCTGTAGGTCCGTGTCTGTGTGTCTGTGTGTCTGTGTCTGTAGGTCCGTGTCTGTGTGTCTGTGTCTGTGTGTCCGTGTCTACGTGTCTGTGTGTGTGTCCGTGTCTACGTGTCTGTGTCTGTGTGTCCGTGTCTGTGTCTACGTGTCTGTGTGTCTGTGTGTCTGTGTGTCCGTGTCTACGTGTCTGTGTGTCTGTGTCTGTGTGTCCGTGTCCGTGTCTGTGTGTCCGTGTCCGTGTCTGTGTGTCCGTCTCTGTATGTCCGTGTGTCCGTGTCTGTGTGTACGTCAGTCCGTGTGTGTGTGTGTGTCTGTGTCCGTCTCTGTGTGTCCGTGTCCGTGTGTCTGTGTCCGTGTGTCTGTGTTGTGCTGTGTGTCTGTGTTGTGCTGTGTGTCTGTGTGTCCGTGTCTGTGTGTCTGTGTGACCTGGTCAAGGCCTATGATACCATCAGTAGGCCTGGGCTCTGGGTCGTTCTTCGTGCTTTTGGAGTACCTGACCCTCTGCTCACGATCATTAAGGACCTTCATGATGGTGAGCGGGCCCGGGTAAAACTACGTGGCCGGGAGTCAGAGCCATTCCCTGTACACCTTGGGGTGCGACAGGGATGTCCTCTGGCTCCCACATTATTTAACATCTATTTTGACCACGTAGTTCGTGAAGCCTTCAATAGCTGTACCGGGGGAATCTCCATATGGTACAGATATAATGGGAGGCTAATCGATGCCCGGGTGCGGTCAAGGGATGGCTCCCTATTGCTCAACCACGTTATGTATGCTGATGACTTGGTAATAGCTGCTCAGTCAGAGGAGGAGTTGGAGACGCTGCTGCTGAGACTGGAGCATGCCACTAAGAGGTGGGGCCTTACCATCAGCCCCACCAAAACTAAGCACCTGCCTGGGTATTTTGTACCATCGGACACTCCACCCCCACAACTCCCAATCGGTGATGGGGCAGTTGTGGAGAGAGTGGAGAGTTTCCCATACCTGGGCAGTGTGCTTATGACTGGCTCCAGTTTAACAGCAGAGGTCTCACTCCGAATCAGTCGAGCGGCAATATCTTTTCATCGGTTGCGTAACGCTGTGTGGAAGCTACCTGGTCTGTCGCTCCGCACTAAGCTTCAGGTCTTCTCGGCCACGGTCATTCCCTCCCTTCTCTACGCTTGCGAAACGTGGACCCCCCTAATGGAACATCTTCGCCGGTTAGACACATTTAGGCTGGCCTGCCTACGATCCATCCTGGGTTTAACCAGACTGGATTGTGTGAGGAGCTCACAAATCCTTGAAAGATCTGGGCAGGGTCCCATCGGTGAGCTCCTCCGGCAGACAAGGCTGCGATGGCTGGGTCATGTAGCCCGCATGCCCAGCCACCGCATGCCGAAACAGCTTTTGTTTGGCCGGATTGAGGGGGCTAAGCGGGCGCGGCACGGGCTAGAGAAGAGATGGAGTGATGTGGTACAGGAGGACGTGGAGCTGAGTGGACTTGCCGATGACTGGTACCAGCGGTGTCAAGATCGGCCTCTGTGGAGGAGGCTCGTGAAGGATGCTACTGGGCAGTTGGAGGCAGTCGCCCTCCAACAACAACGGAGGGCGGAGGAGCGACGCTCACAACAGCGAGCGGAGCGCCGGGTGGCTAAAGCACAGCAGGTTGGCACAGTAGGGGGCACAGGTGGTGCATCAGCCAGTCATCTCAGTCAGTCGACCCGTGGCACCTGGGTCTGCCCCGTGACCTCCTGCCAGCGGGCGTTCGACACTTCACGTGGCCTCAGGGTGCACATAGCCTGGCACAAGCGTCGTGGTGACGTCACCGCCACTTAGTGGCGAATGGCGGTTGTTGTTGTTGTTGTGTGTCTGTGTCTGTGTGTCTGTGTGTCCGTGTGTCCGTGTCTGTGTGTCTGTGTGTCTGTGTCTGTGTGTCCGTGTCTGTGTGTCTGTGTCTGTGTGTCCGTGTGTCCGTGTCTGTGTGTCTGTGTCTGTGTGTCCGTGTGTCCGTGTGTCCGTGTCTGTGTGTCCGTGTCTGTGTGTCCGTGTGTCCGTGTGTCCGTGTCTGTGTGTCTGTGTGTCTGTGTGTCTGTGTCTGTGTTGTGCTGTGTGTCTGTGTTGTGCTATGTGTCTGTGTTGTGCTGTGTGTCTGTGTTGTGCTGTGTCTGTGTTGTGCTGTGTGTCCGTGTCTGTGTTGTGCTGTGTGTCTGTGTTGTGTCTGTGTGTCCGTGTCTGTGTTGTGCTGTGTGTCCGTGTCTGTGTTGTGCTGTGTGTCTGCGTTGTGCTGTGTGTCTGTGTTGTGCTGTGTGTCTGTGTTGTGCTGTGTGTCTGTGTTGTGCTGTGTGTCTGTGTTGTGCTGTGTGTCTGTGTTGTGCTGTGTGTCTGTGTTGTGCTGTGTGTCCGTGTCTTTGTTGTGCTGTGTGTCTGTGTCTGTGTGTCTGTGTCTGTGTGTCTGTGTTGTGCTGTGTGTCTGTGTTGTGCTGTGTGTCTGTGTTGTGCTGTGTGTCTGTGTGTCTGTGTGTCTGTGTTGTGCTGTGTGTCTGTGTTGTGCTGTGTCCGTGTCTGCGTTGTTCTGTGTGTTTGTGTTGTGCTGTGTGTCTGTGTTGTGCTGTGTGTCTGTGTGTCTGTGTTGTGCTGTGTGTCTGTGTTGTGCTGTGTGTCTGTGTTGTGCTGTGTGTCTGTGTTGTGCTGTGTGTCTGCGTTGTGCTGTGTGTCTGTGTTGTGCTGTGTGTCTGTGTTGTGCTGTGTGTCTGTGTTGTGCTGTGTGTCTGTGTTGTGCTGTGTGTCTGTGTGTCTGTGTTGTGCTGTGTGTCTGTGTTGTGCTGTGTGTCTGTGTTGTGCTGTGTGTCTGTGTGTCTGTGTGTCTGTGTTGTGCTGTGTGTCTGTGTTGTGCTGTGTGTCTGTGTTGTGCTGTGTGTCTGTGTTGTGCTGTGTGTCTGTGTTGTGCTGTGTGTCTGTGTTGTGCTGTGTGTCTGTGTTGTGCTGTGTGTCTGTGTGTCTGTGTGTCTGTGTTGTGCTGTGTGTCTGTGTTGTGCTGTGTGTCTGTGTTGTGCTGTGTGTCTGTGTTGTGCTGTGTGTCTGTGTGTCTGTGTTGTGTCTGTGTGTCTGTGTTGTGTCTGTGTGTCTGTGTTGTGATGTGTGTCTGTGTTGTGCTGTGTGTCTGTGTTGTGCTGTGTGTCTGTGTTGTGCTGTGTGTCTGTGTGTCTGTGTTGTGTCTGTGTGTCTGTGTTGTGCTGTGTGTCTGTGTTGTGCTGTGTGTCTGTGTTGTGCTGTGTGTCTGTGTGTCTGTGTGTCTGTGTTGTGCTGTGTGTATGTGTTGTGCTGTGTGTCTGTGTTGTGCTGTGTGTCTGTGTGTCTGTGTTGTGCTGTGTGTCTGTGTTGTGCTGTGTGTCTGTGTTGTGCTGTGTCCGTGTCTGTGTTGTGCTGTGTGTCTGTGTGTCTGTGTTGTGCTGTGTGTCTGTGTTGTGCTGTGTGTCTGTGTGTCCGTGTCTGTGTTGTGCTGTGTGTCTGTGTTGTGCTGTGTGTCTGTGTTGTGCTGTGTGTCTGTGTTGTGCTGTGTGTCTGTGTTGTGCTGTGTGTCTGTGTTGTGCTGTGTCCGTGTCTGTGTTGTGCTGTGTGTCTGTGTGTCTGTGTTGTGCTGTGTGTCTGTGTGTCTGTGTTGTGCTGTGTGTCTGTGTGTCCGTGTCTGTGTTGTGCTGTGTGTCTGTGTGTCTGTGTGTCTGTGTTGTGCTGTGTGTCTGTGTTGTGCTGTGTGTCTGTGTTGTGCTGTGTGTCTGTGTTGTGCTGTGTCTGTGTTGTGCTGTGTGTCTGTGTTGTGCTGTGTGTCTGTGTTGTGCTGTGTCTGTGTTGTGCTGTGTGTCTGTGTTGTGCTGTGTGTCTGTGTGTCTGTGTTGTGCTGTGTGTCTGTGTTGTGCTGTGTCCGTGTCTGTGTTGTGCTGTGTGTCTGTGTTGTGCTGTGTGTCTGTGTTGTGCTGTGTGTCTGTGTTGTGCTGTGTCCGTGTCTGTGTTGTGCTGTGTCCGTGTCTGTGTTGTGCTGTGTGTCTGTGTGTCTGTGTGTCTGTGTTGTGCTGTGTGTCTGTGTTGTGCTGTGTGTCTGTGTTGTGCTGTGTGTCTGTGTTGTGCTGTGTCTGTGTTGTGCTGTGTGTCTGTGTTGTGCTGTGTGTCTGTGTTGTGCTGTGTCTGTGTTGTGCTGTGTGTCTGTGTTGTGCTGTGTGTCTGTGTGTCTGTGTTGTGCTGTGTGTCTGTGTTGTGCTGTGTCCGTGTCTGTGTTGTGCTGTGTGTCTGTGTCTGTGTGTCCGTGTCTGTGTTGTGCTGTGTGTCTGTGTTGTGCTGTGTGTCTGTGTGTCTGTGTTGTGCTGTGTGTCTGTGTTGTGCTGTGTGTCTGTGTTGTGCTGTGTGTCTGTGTGTCTGTGTTGTGCTGTGTGTCTGTGTTGTGCTGTGTGTCTGTGTTGTGCTGTGTCTGTGTGTCTGTGTGTCCGTGTCTGTGTTGTGCTGTGTGTCTGTGTGTCCGTGTCTGTGTTGTGCTGTGTGTCTGTGTGTCCGTGTCTGTGTTGTGCTGTGTGTCTGTGTGTCCGTGTCTGTGTTGTGCTGTGTGTCTGTGTGTCCGTGTCTGTGTTGTGCTGTGTCCGTGTCTGTGTTGTGCTCTCCGCGGCGTTCCCGCCTCCTCCTGAGCGACAGCTCGCTCGGTTCTGGCGCTGCCTTGCCCAGTTCCCGGACGACCTCCACCTGGGGGGCGGGGCGGGGGCGGGGGGCGGGGCGAGGAGGGGGGCGGGGGGCGGGGGGCGGGGCGAGGAGGGGGGCGGAGGTCCTCGCCTCCTGAGGTCAACGCGGAGACACGGGGAGGGGGGGGGTACAAGGCGGGGGGGGGGTCTCATCGGGGGGGGGGCATGGGGGGGGGCACGTGCAGCTCTCAGAGCCAGCACCATTAATCACCCAACCCCCCACTCACCCCATGCCCCCCCCTGCTCCCCCATGCCCCTCCCCCATGCCCCTCCCCCATGCCCCTCCCCCCATGCCCCTCCCCCATGCCCCTCCCCCATGCCCCTCCCCCCATGCCCAGCCATCTCATCAGTATTGGCTAAATAGCCTCTACCCCGACACCGACTCCCATACACAGAGAGAGAGAGAGCGGGGTGGGTGGGTTGGTGGGTAGGTTAGTGGGTAGGTTAGTGGGTGGGTGAGTGGGTGTGTATGGTCACGTGTGTGTGTTCACGTGTGTGTGTTCACGTGTGTGTATGGTCACGTGTGTGTGTTCACGTGTGTGTGTTCACGTGTGTGTTTACGTGTGTGTGTGTGTTCACATGTGTGTGTGTGTTCACGTGTGTGTTTACGTGTGTGTGTGTTCACATGTGTGTGTGTTCACGTGTGTGTTTACGTGTGTGTGGCTGTTCACGTGTGTGTGTGTGTGTGTGTTCACGCGTGTATGTGTTCACGTGTGTGTGTTCATGCGCGTGTGTTCACGCGCGTGTGGGTTCCTGGTGTGTATCCAGGTGTGCGGGCGTGCGTATTCACGTGTGCGTGTGTGTGTTCACGTGTGTGTGTGTGTTCACGTGTGTGTGTGTTCACGTGTGTGTGTTTTCACGTGTGTATGTGTGTGTTCACGTGTGTGTGTGTTCACGTGTGTGTGTTCGCGTGTGTGTTCACATGTGTGTGTTCACGTGTGTGTGTGTGTTCACGTGTGTGTGTTCGCGTGTGTGTGTGTTCACATGTGTGTGTTCACGTGTGTGTGTGTTCACGTGTGTGTGTGTGTTCACGTGTGTGTGTGTTCACGTGTGTGTGTTCACGTGTGTGTGTGTTCACGTGTGTGTGTGTTCACGTGTGTGTGTGTGTTCACGTGTGTGTGTGTGTTCACGTGTCTGTGTGTGTTCACGTGTGTGTGTGTGTGTGTGTTCACGTGTGTGTGTGTGTTCACGTGTGTGTGTTCACGTGTGTGTTCACGTGTGTGTGTGTTCACGTGTGTGTGTTCACGTGTGTGTGTGTTCACGTGTGTGTGTTCACGCGTGTGTGTGTGTGTTCACGTGTGTGTGTGTGTGTTCACGTGTCTGTGTGTGTTCACGTGTGTGTGTTCACGTGTGTGTGTGTGTTCACGTGTGTGTGTGTTCACGTGTGTGTGTTCACGTGTGTGTGTGTTCACGTGTGTGTGTGTTCACGTGTGTGTTCACGTGTGTGTGTTCACGTGTGTGTGTTCACGTGTGTGTGTTCACGTGTGTGTGTGTTCACGTGTGTGTGTGTTCACGTGTGTGTGTGTGCGTTCACGTGTGTGTGTGTTCACGTGTGTGTGTGTTCACGTGTGTGTGTTCACGTGTGTGTGTGTGTTCACGTGTGTGTGTTCACGTGTGTGTGTGTGTGCCGTGCTTGCTTTCATAGCTCGCTGAAGCACTTGCCCCAACAGCCTGCTGAGCCTATACGGGGGCCCTTTGTCTGTGTGTGCGTGGGGGAGAGCTGTGATCGCGATTCTGGGGTCACGGCCAACACCACGTGACGATCATCTACACCGGTCGCGGGACTCCCCTAGGTCGACTCGGCCTCTAATGAGTTATCCGGTGCCGCGTGTGGTAACGTCGCCACCGGGGGAGACAAAGGCGGCCGGGCGTGGCGCTGTTATCCACCCACCCCCTTCACTCGCCAAACAGGCACTTGCCCCAACGGTCCTGTTAGAGGCTACACGGGGATCTTTGTCTGTGTATCGTGTATTGTGTGTGTAGTGTGTGTGTAGTGTGTATTTTGTATGAGTAGTGTGTATTGTGTGTGTGTGTAGCGTGTATTGTGTGTGTGGCGTGTATTGTGTGTGTGGCGTGTGTTTTGTGTGTGTGTGTAGTGTGTATTGTGTGTGTGTGTATTGTGTGTAGTGTGTATTTTGTGTGTGTAGCGTGTATTGTATGTGTGGCGTGTATTTTGTGTGTGTGTATTGTGTGTAGTGTGTATTTTGTGTGTGTGTGTATTGTGTGTGTAGTGTGTATTTTGTGTGTGGTGTGTATTTTGTGTGTGTGTAGTGTGTATTGTGTGTATTTTGTGTGTAGTGTGTAGTGTGTGTGTAGTGTGTATTTTGTGTGTGTGGTGTGTATTTTGTGTGTGTGTAGTGTGTATTGTGTGTAGTGTGTATTTTGTGTGTGGCGTGTATTATGTGTGTATCGTGTATTGTGTGTGTAGTGTGTATTTTGTGTGTGTGTAGCGTGTATTGTGTGTGTGGCGTGTATTTTGTGTGTAGTGTGTATTGTGTGTGTGTAGTGTGTATTTTGTGTGTGTGAAGTGTGTATTGTGTGTGTGTAGCGTGTATTGTGTGTAGTGTGTAGTGTGTATTTTGTGTGTGTAGTGTGTATTGTGTGTGTGTAGTGTGTATTTTGTGTGTGTGTAGTGTGTATTTTGTGTGTGTGTGTAGTGTGTATTGTGTGTAGTGTGTATTTTGTGTGTGGCGTGTATTATGTGTGTATCGTGTATTGTGTGTGTGTAGTGTGTTTTTGTGTGTGTGTAGCGTGTATTGTGTGTGGCATGTATTTTGTATGTGTGTAGTGTGTATTGTGTGTAGTGTGTATTGTGTGTGTGGCGTGTATTTTGTGTGTGTAGTGTGTATTGTGTGTAGTGTGTATTTTGTGTGTATTGTGTGTGTGTAGTGTGTATTTTGTGTGTGTGTAGCGTGTATTGTGTGTGGCGTATATTGTGTGTGTGTGTAGCGTGTATTGTGTGTGTGTAGTGTGTATTTTGTGTGTGTGGCGTGTATTTTGTGTGTAGCGTGTATTTTGTGTGTGTGTAGCGTGCATTGTGTGTGGCGTGTATTGTGTGTGTAGCGTTTATTGTGTGTGTAGCGTGCATTGTGTGTGTAGCGTGTAATGTGTGTGTATCTGTGTAGTGTGTATTTTGTGATCTGTGTATTGTGTGTGTGTATTGTGTGTATGTGTGTGTATTGTGTGTGTGTAGCGTGTATTGTGTGTCTGTGTAGTGTGTATTTTGTCTGTGTGTACATGTGTGTGTATTGTGTGTGTGTATTGTGTGTATGTCTGTGTGTATTGTGTGTGTGTGTATTGTGTGTGTATTGTGTGTGTGTGTATTTTGTGTGTGTGTCTGTGTAGTGAGTGTGTGTGTATTGTGTGTGTGTCTGTGCGTGAGGTTTACAACAGGACATGAGCCAATGTCAATTGGTTTCCTGTGTTCCAGCGCCCCGTCTAAGTGAGGGAGCAGCGCACACAGGCCTGGACCCAAGGCTCAATCACTGCCTCTGGTGGTGGCGGTGGTGGTGGTGGTGGTGCTGGTGGTGGTGTCGAAGCATTGACAAAGATGCCCCGTATAGCCTCAACAGACCTAAGGGGCAAGTGCTCGTTTGGCAAGTAGCACCAGAAGCCTATGCAAGGCTGGCACGCAAATGCCACCATCACTACCACCACCACAACCATCACCACCACAACCACCACCAAAAGACAAACATCCCCCGTTTAGCCTCAACGGACGTAATGAGCAAGTGATATTGGTGAGTATCACCTATGAAGGCCGGCAGGGAACGCGACCATCATCATCACCACTACCATCATCACCATCACCAACACCACTACCATCACCACCATTACCACCACCGCCACCATCGCTATCACCAGCATCACGAGGATCATCAGCACAATCACCACAAACATCACCGCCACCACTACCACCACCACTACCATCACCAACATCACCACAACCGCCACCACTGTCACCACTATGATTACCATCAACACCACCATCACCATCATCACCGCCACCATCACCACCCTCAGCATCATCACCGCCATCACCACCGCCACCATAACCTCACCTCAACCATCACCATCATCACCACCACCATCACCACAACAATCACCTTCATTACCACCACAATCACCATCATCACCACCTTCACCATCATCACCACTACCATCATCACCACCACTAGTATCATCACCAACACCGCCACAATCACCACCGTTACCATCACCACCACTGCCACCACCATCACCACCATCACCATCAACACCAATATCACCATCATCACCACCGCCATCATCACCATCATCCCCACCACCATTATCATTATCACCACCATTACCAACGTCACCATCACCGCCACTACCACCGCCACCACCACCACCATCATCATCACCATCAACACCACCATCACCATCATCACCACCATCATTTCCACCACCATCATCACCACCATCATCCCCACCACCATCACCACCAATCATCACCATCATCACCACCATCATCTCCATCACCGCCACCATCACCACTATCACCATCACTTTCACCACCATCACCACCACCATCACACAACTTCGAGCTGATCACCACCCAGAGACACGAGGGAGTTTTCTCTGCAAATTCGTGACCCGGCCAAATTCCTCGCGTGCCGCAAGTTTTGTGTCTGCGAGTTTGACTCAAGAGGTGGGGGGTGGGTGGGGTGGGTGGGGTGGGTGGGGTGGGTGGAGTCGGTGGGTTGTGTGGGTGGGGTGGGGTGGATCGGGTGGGTGGTGGTGGGTGGTGGTTGGGTAAATAAATAATTAAACATTACAACATTTGATTTGAAGCTTTCGTGAATGCAGGAATCCATTCTCTTTGGTTCTATCGGTAAAGTCACGTGGGTAGAAAATGTAATTAAATCAAATCACGACATTCTTGCTGTGGTTGTCCCACCTGATGAAGATCGCTGGTGTTGCGATCGAAACGTCGTGATTTGTTTAATTGTATTTTCTACCCACGTGACTTTACCGAAAAAACCGCGGAGTCTGAATTCCAACATTTCCTTTCACTCCACCAGGTTCTAAGTCGCAGAGCTACGGAGCTGTTTCCTTCAAAAGCGACCGCGGTGATCACAAACTATAGCCCAAAGAAGTGGGCTTATAAATACTGATCACCACCACCATCATCATCACAATGACCACCATCATCACCATCATCATCACCACCATCATAACCATCATCATCACCATCATCACCATCATCATCACCATCATTACCATCATCATCACCATCATTACCATCACCATCATCACTTCCATCATCACCATCATCATCACCATCATGACCATCATCACCATCATCATCACCATCATCATCACCATCATCACCATCATCATCACCATCATCACCATCATCATCATCACCATCATCATCACCATCATGACCATCATCACCATCATCATCACCATCATCATCACCATCATCACCATCATCATCATCACCACCATCATCATCATCATCACCACCACCATCATCACCACCATCATCATCACCACCATCACCATCATCACCATGATCACCATCACCATCACCACCACCATCATCACCGTCATCATCACCACCATCACCATCATCACCATGATTACCACCATCATCATCATCACCATCATCATCACCACCATCATCACCATCATCACCATCATCATCACCACCATCATCACCACCATTACCATCATCACCATCATCACCATCACCATCACCACCATCACCATCATCATCACCATCATCACCACCATCATCACCATCATCACCACCATCACCATCATCACCATCATCATCACCACCATCACCACCATCATCACCATCATCACTCTCGTCATCATCACCACGATCATTATCATCACCATCACCACCATCATCACCATCATCACCATCATCATCACCACCATCATAATCACCATCATCACCATCATCACCACCATCATCATCACCACCATTATCACCACCATCATCACCACCATCACCATCATCACCATGATCACCATCACCATCACCACCACCATCACCATCATCACCATCATCAACACCATCATCACCACCACCATCATCACCACCATCACCATCATCACCACCATCATCACCATCATCACCACCACCATCATCACCATCATCACCATCGTCGTGGCGTGGAAATGTACAGCATGTAGACAAATAACTCTTAAACGCGTGGTGATGTTGATTCTAAATGCGGAGGGGGTGGGGGGGGGAAACCCGGAGGAGCCGAAAAAAAATCCACGCGACCACGGAGAGAGAGACACGCAGACTTCAAATATACAGCAGCAGGCGTCAGGGTCGGGATGGAACCCACGACCTCCTGTACACCAGGCGAGGTAGTTAACATCTCCTAGCCACCGTGATGATGATGAGAGAGAGAGACACGCAGACTCCAAATAAACAGCAGCAGGCGTCAGGGTCGGGATGGAACCCACGACCTCCTGCATACCAGGCGAGGTAGTCAACATCTCATAGCCACCGTGGTAATCTGGGGACCTCTGGATCGCATGTCCAGTCGCGCTACTGCTGATCGATACTTTCGCCATGTGATACTTTCCCCTATTCCGCCAAACCTTTCAAAGAATATGAATGTTTAGATTATTAAAAACATTTCACTTCATTTTATCTTTTTAAACTCGATGTAGGAAAGTTCCCCCATTTTGTTGCAAGAGACGTTTCAAGGTCACGGTTGGATATCCGTTCGTGGTCACGGTCTCCGGCAGTTGTGGGATATGGAGTGTGAGTGGGTAGGTGAGTGGGTAGGTGAGTGGGTAGGTGAGTTGGTGGGTGAGTTGGTGGGTGAGTGGGTATGCGAGTTAATGACGAGGCAGTTGAGTGGTGTAGGTAGGTGGCTAGTTGAGTGGGTAGGTAGGTGAATAGGTGGGTCGAAAGTGATAGGTGGGTAAGTGATAGGTGGGTTGATGGCTAGGTGAGTGGTTAGGTAGGTGAGTGAGTGGGTGGCTGGGTAGGTGAGTAGGAAGGTAGTTGGGACGGTGGGTAGGTGATCACCAACAAAATATTCAATTGTTGCCGCAAAACACTGAGAGATAGGGAGCGAGAATCAGAATGTGTATTAATACTGGAGAAATCTGATGAGCTATAAAGCTCTTTCTCTTAAACCTTTCGTGGCTGCAGGAATTCATATTCTTTGGTTCTTTCGGTGAAGTCACGTAGATAGAAAAAAAAATCAAATAAACAATAAAATATTTAATTCTAGATTTGAGGCTTTCGTGACTGCAAGGATTCATACTCTTTGTTTTTTTCGGTAAAATCACGTAGGTAAAAAATATATATAATAATAAAATAAAACAACTAAATTAAATCACGACGTTGCGGAGGCAACACAAGCTTCCGTCTTCAGGTGGAAGTCACAGCAAGATAGCTGCATCAAGATGCAAGATAGCTGCATCAGGATGCAGCTATCTTGCTTTGACTATTCCACCTGAAGACGGAAGCTCGTGTTACCTCCGAAACGTCGTGATTTAATAAAATATTGACGAAAAAATCCTCTCCGCCTGATGACCACCGCTTGTGGCGCGATCGAAACGTCGTTGGTTTTTAATTGTAATTTTTTAATGATAATTTTATTATCAAATTTGTATTCATTTTTTTGTTAATTTTGTTTCTATCTACGTGACTTTACCGAAAGAACCAAAGAATAAATCTCCCTCTCTCTCTCTCACAGATGTCAACGAGTGGAGAGAGGAGGGGGGGGAGAGAAAGATTGAGAGCCAAAGAATGTGGAGCTGTAGGGAGTGTGGAGCTGTAGGGAGCTGTAGGGAGTGTGGAGCTGTAGGGAGCTGTAGGGAGTGTGGAGCTGTAGGGAGCTGTAGAGAGTGTGGAGCTGTAGGGAGCTGTAGGGAGTGTGGAGCTGTATAGTGTGGAGCTGTAGATAGTGTGGAGCTGTATAGAGTGTGAAGCTGTAGGGAGTGTGGAGCTGTAGGGAGTGTGGAGCTGTAGGGAGCTGTAGGGAGTGTGGAGCTGTAGGGAGCTGTAGAGAGTGTGGATCTGTAAGGAGCTGTAGAGAGTGTGGAGCTGTAGGGAGTGTGGAGCTGTAAGGAGCTGTAGAGAGTGTGGAGCTGTAGGGAGTGTGGAGCTGTAGAGAGTGTGGAGCTGTAGAGAGTGTGGAGCTGTAGGGAGTGTGGAGCTGTATAGAGTGTGGAGCTGTAGATAGTGTGGAGCTGTAGATAGTGTGGAGTTGTAGGGAGTGTGGAGCTGTAGATAGTGTGGAGCTGTAGGGAGTGTGGAGCTGTAGATAGTGTGGAGCTGTAGGGAGTGTGGAGCTGTAGGGAGTGTGGAGCTGTAGATAGTGTGGAGCTGTAGGGAGTGTGGAGCTGTAGAGACTGTGGAGCTGTAGGGAGTGTGGAGCTGTAGAGACTGTGGAGCTGTAGGGAGTGTGGAGCTGTAGGGAGTGTGGAGCTGTAGAGAGTGTGGAGCTGTAGAGACTGTGGAGCTGTAGGGAGTGTGGAGCTGTAGAGAGTGTGGAGCTGTAGAGAGTGTGTAGCTGTAGGGAGTGTGGAGCTGTAGGGAGTGTGGAGCTGTAAATAGTGTGGAGCTGTAGGGAGTGTGGTGCTGTAGGGAGTGTGGAGCTGTAGGGAGTGTGGAGCTGTAGAGACTGTGGAGCTGTAGGGAGTGTGTAGCTGTAGGGAGTGTGGAGCTGTAGATAGTGTGGAGCTGTAGGGAGTGTGGAGCTGTAGGGAGTGTGGAGCTGTAGGGAGTGTGGAGCTGTAGGGAGTGTGGAGCTGTAGGGAGTGTGGAGCTGTAGGGAGTGTGGAGCTGTAGGGAGCTGTAGGGAGTGTGGAGCTGTAGGGAGTGTGGAGCTGTAGGGAGTGTAGAGCTGTAGATAGTGTGGAGCTGTAGGGAGTGTGGAGCTGTAGATAGTGTGGAGCTGTATAGAGTGTGGAGCTGTAGATAGTGTGGAGCTGTAGATAGTGTGGAGTTGTAGGGAGTGTGGAGCTGTAGATAGTGTGGAGCTGTAGGGAGTGTGGAGCTGTAGATAGTGTGGAGCTGTAGGGAGTGTGGAGCTGTAGGGAGTGTGGAGCTGTAGATAGTGTGGAGCTGTAGGGAGTGTGGAGCTGTAGAGACTGTGGAGCTGTAGGGAGTGTGGAGCTGTAGGGAGTGTGGAGCTGTAGAGAGTGTGGAGCTGTAGAGACTGTGGAGCTGTAGGGAGTGTGGAGCTGTAGAGAGTGTGGAGCTGTAGAGAGTGTGTAGCTGTAGGGAGTGTGGAGCTGTAGGGAGTGTGGAGCTGTAAATAGTGTGGAGCTGTAGGGAGTGTGGTGCTGTAGGGAGTGTGGAGCTGTAGGGAGTGTGGAGCTGTAGAGACTGTGGAGCTGTAGGGAGTGTGTAGCTGTAGGGAGTGTGGAGCTGTAGATAGTGTGGAGCTGTAGGGAGTGTGGAGCTGTAGGGAGTGTGGAGCTGTAGGGAGTGTGGAGCTGTAGGGAGTGTGGAGCTGTAGGGAGTGTGGAGCTGTAGGGAGTGTGGAGCTGTAGGGAGCTGTAGGGAGTGTGGAGCTGTAGGGAGTGTGGAGCTGTAGAGACTGTGGAGCTGTAGGGAGTGTGGAGCTGTAGAGAGTGTGGAGCTGTATAGAGTGTGGAGCTGTAGGGAGTGTGGAGCTGTAGGGAGTGTGGAGCTGTATAGAGTGTGGAGCTGTAGGGAGTGTGGAGCTGTAGGGAGTGTGGAGCTGTAGATAGTGTGGAGCTGTAGAGAGTGTGGAGCTGTAGGGAGCTGTAGGGAGTGTGGAGCTGTAGGGAGTGTGGAGCTGTAGATAGTGTGGAGCTGTAGGGAGTGTGGAGCTGTAGAGAGTGTGGAGCTGTAGGGAGTGTGGAGCTGTAGAGAGTGTGGAGCTGTAGGGAGTGTGGAGCTGTAGAGAGTGTGGAGCTGTAGGGAGTGTGGAGCTGTAGGGAGTGTGGAGCTGTAGGGAGTGTGGAGCTGTAGGGAGCTGTAGGGAGTGTGGAGCTGTAGGGAGTGTGGAGCTGTAGGGAGTGTGGAGCTGTAGAGAGTGTGGAGCTGTAGGGAGTGTGGAGCTGTAGGGAGCTGTAGGGAGTGTGGAGCTGTAGTGAGTGTGGAGCTGTAGGGAGTGTGGAGCTGTAGGGAGTGTGGAGCTGTAGGGAGTGTGGAGCTGTAGGGAGCTGTAGTGAGTGTGGAGCTGTAGGGAGTGTGGAGCTGTAGGGAGTGTGGAGCTGTAGAGAGTGTGGAGCTGTAGGGAGTGTGGAGCTGTAGAGAGTGTGGAGCTGTAGAGAGTGTGGAGCTGTAGGGAGTGTGGAGCTGTAGAGAGTGTGGAGCTGTAGGGAGTGTGGAGCGTTAGGAGAGGGAAGGAGGGAGGGAGGCAGGGAGGAGAGGGGGCAGGGGGTGGGGGGAAGGAGGGAGGGGGCTGGTCTATGTCACGAGGGATGCCTCCCGTGTCACTGCCTGGCACGGCCACAGACAGCGCGACCTCGTGACCCCAGCATCCTCCTCCTCCTATAACTCTCTTGACTTAAACATTCCTCTGTCCTTTCGTTTGTATTTTGTTACAGTATACCCCCCCCCCCTCCTCATCCACAACCTCCTCCATCCTCATCACCACAACCCCCTCCTCCTCCTCCTCCATCACCACAACGTCCTCCATCCTCATCACCACAACCCTCTCCTTCTCCTCCATCCTCATCACCACAACCTCCTCATTATCCAACCATCACCACAACCCCCTCATCCTCCTCCTCCTCCTCCATCACCACAACATCCTCCAACCTCATCACCACAACCTCCTCTTCCTCCATTACCACAACATCCTCCATCCTCATCACCACAACCTCCTCATTATCCAACTATCACCACAACCTCCTCCTCATCCTCCAACCATCATCACAACCCCTTCCTCCTCCACCACCACAACATCCTCCTCCTCCTCCATCCTCATCACCACAACACCCTCCTCCTCTATCCTCATCACCACAGCATCCTCCTCCTCCAACCATCACCACAACTCCTATTAAATTATAATCAACACCAAAGACAAAGATCCACCCTATAGCGTTTAACAGACTGTAGGGGCAAGTGTTGTTAGCGAGCACCTATGAAGGCCGGCACGGCACACGAGGGGGTGGGTGGCCAGCACCACGCCCGACCGCTTTTGTCTCCCGAGTGGCGATGTTTACTACAACACCGCACCAGGTACTCATTTGAGGCTGAGTCGACCTAGGCGATAACCTTGACTGGTTCAGATAATCAACACCACCAACACCACAACCCTATTATCTTAGCAGCCGTAACAACAGCAGCAGTAGCAGCATCATCATCATCATCAACAATAACAGCAGTAGCATCATCATCGCCATCATCAACAATAACAACAGTAACATCATCATCAGTACCATCATCATCAATAACAGTAGCATCATCATCAGCACCATCAGCCTAACAGCTGCAGCAGCAACAGCAGTAGCATTAGCATAATTACCAACAGCATTATTCAGCAATTGCAGTATTAGCAGTAGTATCATCATCAGCACAGCAGCAGTATCTTCAGCAGCAGTATCATCAGCAGCAGTATCATCAGCAAGTATCATAAGCAGCAGTATCAGCAGCATCAGTATCATCAACAGCAGTATCGTCAGCAGTATCATCAGCAGCAACATCAGCAGTATCATCAGCAGCAGTATCAGAAGCAGTATCATCAGCAGTAGTATCAGCAGCAGCAGTATCAGCAGCAGCAGTATCAGCAGCAGTATCATCAGCAGCAGTATCATCAGCCGCAGTATCAGCAGCAGTATCGTCAGTAGTGTCATCAGCAGTAGTATCATCATCAGCAGCAGTAACATCAGCAGCAGCAGTATCATCAGCAGCAGCAGTATCATCAGCAGTATCATCATCAGCAGCAGCATCATCAGCAGCAGTATCATCATCAGCAGTATCATCAGCAGCAGCATCAGTATCATCATCAGCAGTATCAGCAGGAGTATCATCAGCAGCAGTATCAGCAGCAGTATCAGCAGCAGTATCATCAGCAGCAGTATCAGCAGTATCAGCAGCAGCAGTATCGTCAGCAGTGTCATCAGCAGCAGTATCATCATCAGCAGCAGTATCATCATCAGCAGCAGTATCATCAGCAGTATCATCATCAGCAGCAGTATCATCATCAGCAGCAGTATCATCATCAGCAGCAGTATCATCAGCAGTATCATCATCAGCAGCAGTATCATCCTCAGTGTGTGCACGTGAGGCACGCTGGGTAGGAATGGATGTGACAGTAATTAAATGGCGGCGTGATGGTCTAAGTGACGTCGAGTGGCATTGACTGAGAATCCTAGAGAGAGGGAGAGAGGGGGGGGGGCAGGGGAGGAGGAGAGGAGGGAGAGGGGGTAGAGAGAGAGAGGGGGGGTAGAGAGAGGGGGGTAGAGATGGAGAGGGGGTAGAGAGAGAGAGGGGGGGTAGAGAGAGAGAGGGGGGGTAGAGAGAGAGGGGGGGTAGAGATGGAGAGGGGGGTAGAGATGGAGAGGGCGGGGGTAGAGATGGAGAGGGGGGTAGAGAGAGAGAGGGGGGGTAGAGAGAGAGGGGGGGTAGAGAGAGAGAGGGGGGGAGTAGAGAGAGAGGGGGGGTAGAGATGGAGAGGGGGGTAGAAGAGAGAGGGGGTAGAGAGGGAGAGGGGGTAGAGAGAGAGGGGGGGGGTAGAGAGAGAGAGGGGGTAGAGATGGAGAGGGGGTAGAGAGAGAGGGGGGGTAGAGAGGAGAGGGGGGGTAGAGATGGAGAGGGGGTAGAGAGGGAGAGGGGGGGGTAGAGATGGAGAGGGGGTAGAGAGGGAGAGGGGGGGAGAGAGGGGGTAGAGAGAGGGGGGTAGAGGAAGGAGAGAGGAGGGGGTAGAGAGAGAGAGGGGGGAGGTGAGGGAGAGGGGAGAGAGGGAGGGCGCGGGGGGGGGGGCAGAGGAGGAGGTGGGGATGGGCCCAGACAAACTGCCGCCCCCGCACCGGAGTGTGGGGGGGGGTAGAGAAAAAGCGAGAGGGTTGGGGGGCAGTGGGAGAAAGTGTAGAGAGAGGAGGTCAGGGTCAGAGAGGGATGGAGTAGGGAGGAGGGGATAGGGGAAGCAGGGAGAGGGAGGGAGGGAGGTGGTGGACGAGAGGAGGAGGGGTCAGACAGCCGAGGGTTGAGAGAGAGATAGGAGAGAGCGGTGGTGTCTGGGGTTGAGAGACAGAGAGAGAGGATAGAGAAGGGTGGTGATGGTGGGGGTGATGGTGGGGGGGGGGTAGAGGTGTGGTGGGGGGAGGGGCTGTGATTGATGAGGTCTCCCCGGCTCCACGGATACCAACTGCGCGCCACATTTCACGACAAATTGTCCCTCCCTCCACCTTCCTCTCTCTCCCTCTCTCTCTCCCTCTTCCCCTTCCCTCTCTCCTCTCGCTCTCTCTCTCCCTCTCTCTCTCTCCCTCCCTCTCCTCCCCTCTCTCCCTCTCTCCCTCTCTCTCTCCTCTCCCTCTCTCTCCCCTCTCTCCCTCCCTCTCTCTCCCTCCCTCTCTCTCTCCCTCTCTCTCCCTCTCTCTCCCTCCCTCTCCCTCTCCTCTCTCCTCTCTCTCTCTCCTCTCTCTCCCTCCCTCTCTCTCTCCCTCTCTCTCTCTCCCTCTCTCTCTCTCTCCCTCTCTCTCTCTCTCCCTCTCTCTCTCTCTCTCTCCCTCTCTCCTCTCCTCCCCTCTCTCTCTCTCCCTCTCTCTCTCTCTCCCTCTCTCTCTCTCTCCTCTCTCTCTCTCTCTCTCTCTCCCTTCCCTCTCTCTCTCTCCCTCCCTCTCTCTTTTCTCTCTCTCTCCCTCTCTCACTCTCTTTTATTTTTACGACCAGAGGGAACAAGAAGATGCTCGGTGTAGTCGGCACTTTGCTTCGTTCATCATTTCGGTTTTTTTTTGTTGTTTTAATGCTTTGCTTTACGTAACCCCCCCCCCCCCCCCCTTTTAAATGAAAGATTTAACAAAAGATTTCACGCTCTGCTCTCCTTACTCCTTTCCTCTCTCTACCCCCTCTCTTCCTACTCCACGTCGCTCTGGCTCTCTCTCTCTCGCTCACTGTCTCGCTCTCTCTTTTTTTTATAACTACGACAAGTGCTGCATCTGCACGCAGCCCTTCCCACAGTCAAACGGCCTCCGACGGGTAGCTCAGATCTGCACGCACAGAGCTCTCTACCGTCATCTGCCACCGAGCACACGGCCTCCTCCAGCGCCCACTGGCCCTTGAAGGCCGGCACGGCGTGGGTCAGCCGCGCACGGCGGAACTCCGGCCACACCCTGGCTCCGACCAGAGCGTGGAAGATGCCCAGGCTGCTGGCCGGACGTTTCCCCTCCAGGGCCACCTTCCTCGCCCTGTATACGGCGAGCTTGGCGTAGCCGAAGAGCACGTTGACCGGCCCCTGAAGATGTTGGGGTCCGTCGCCCTTCGGGTATCCAAGATGAGGACCGTCGGGGAGAAGTGGAGGCTGAACCTTAGGAGGATGTTTCTCAGGACCTTGAACAGCGAGTCCAGGCTCTTGCACTCCACGTATCGGTGTGCCACCGTCTCCACTTTACCGCAGAACCGGCACTCCGGGGACGTGTCGGTGAAGCGCGCCAGGGAGACGTTGGTGGTGACGGTGCCGTGAGCAATGCTCCAGCTGAGGTCGCTGATGCGGTCGTACGTCGAGCTGGAGTAGAGTTGCCTCCAGCGAGGCCTCTCCGGAGAGACGCAGGGCTAGGGGCCTTCCTCCAGGCATGGTCCTTGTGGCTCCTCAGGGTGTCCTGTTGGTGGAACCGGACCACGTAGGAGTAGAGCACCTTCCTCTTTACATTTGCGAAGGCCACCTCCGGCAGGTCTTCCAGCGGGCACAAGTTGTGATCCGCCTTCGTTTGTCGGCAGTGGCGAGGCAGCGGCACGACGGAGAGCTCCGGTGGAGGGGGACCGAGAGGGGCCTCGTCATCCCCGATGCCGAGGAGGGCGTTCTCACCGCTGCCGCTGAGGAGGCCCCCTTGGCTTCGGCCACCATCCGGGCAGCCACCCGCGCAAGCGCCGGGTGAATCCCGGGTCTGGCGGAGGAGGCCGCGCAACCCGAACCCTAAACGCGCGGCCACCGCCGATTACGAGCCCTACCCACGCCCCCCAGCGAGTGCCGTCCTAGGCGATGCTGGAGGGGGGGGTGAAAATGAAAACGAAAACTTGGTTGATGGCGGCACGCCTGAGGGAGGCACGGTGGGGTAACCGCCACCACCACCGCCACCGCCACCACCGCCGCCACACGCCGCCCCAGCAGCCTCAGGGCAAGAGGAACCGCCAGCCGGTGCGGCGCCTGACGGCGCCACGCTGCAGGAGGGCGACGAAGGTCGGCTCACCTCACCCGAAGGGAGAGCAACAAGAACCTCAGTTGCCAGAGGGCCAGCCACCCTGTTCCCGACGGGGGCCCTGCCATCACCAACGGCAAAAAGAGGATTCTGCCGAGCCGCAGTTTTAACACGCGGGAGGACTCTGAGGACGAGGTGTCGGAGACCGAAGGAGAGGACGAACGTGATGTGAGGCCAGCTGCTCGCAAGTCAACGGCGAGTGCGGATATGCCCCTGGGGACATCCACCGCTTCCTAGTGGCCACTTTCAGGAGGCCTAAAGTCTTTTTTCCCTGACCTCGCCGCTTTCCTCAAAGCATCGCAACAAATTTGCCGCAACTGCGACAGGTTTGGTTTCACGACGCAGGGATGCTACCGCCTAAGAGAGTTTCGTGCGCAAGGCGAAGAGGGACCTTGCTTCCGCTCAGAAGCAACCCGGCCCCCCGCAGCTACTGCTACCACCACCACCACCACCACACGACAACAACATTATCGCTTCATTCTATTAGGGTTGATAGTCTGAACTGTAACAGCGCTCGCAGCGACAAGAGGCGGGACCAGATCTGCCGCTTTGTCGGGGAACACAAAGCAGATGTGACTCTCCTCCAGGAAACCTACCTTGACCCAATGCGACTCTCCTCCAGGAAACTCACCTCGACGCCACTCTGGAGGCCCAACGCCAGCCTTGCCTAGGAGGCCGAGGCCTTCGTCAGCCACGCCGAGGACAACCTCGCCGGCGTGGCGATTGCGCTCGGTTCGCGGTTTGCACCTGGAGAAATCGTCAAAGGTCACTTGATTTCTGTCGACTTTGTCCTGAATAACTCCAGGCCTGAGGTACGGGAAGGAGCCCTTGCTGATAGACCTGGGCCCGGTTGACTACACGAGGCTGCCAGGTTATCACCAGAGCCTCTTGGATGCGTGGCGGAGCTTCGAGTGGAGCAGAACGCGCGCACCCTACGACCTCGCGCGGTTCCTGAACGAGCCCCTTGTTCTGCAACGGCCTCTTCCAGGGGATCAGAGGAGAGAGGGACCCTGGCTCAACGCCTCACATCAGCAGGGCTGCGGACAGTCTTCAACCTCGTGGAAGGTGACACTGACGGCTGCTCTGAGCTGCTTCCAGTGTCCAGGGGGGGCCTGCTCAAGGCGCGGCTCCGGCTGGAGCACGCCACGTACCACACACACGTGTCGGTGATGTGCAGCGCGTCTTCCTCGAACGCTGGGGAGCCGGACAAGCCCCTCTCTGTTACCAGCGTGGACGGCACCCCCCACGTGTTCACGTTCTGAAGCGCTCGCTCGTCACCGTGGCGTGCGCGATGACCACCACCACCACCACCACTGCCACCACCACGGGAATTTTTTTGTGTTGTGCACGGCGCATCGAGCGCCACAGCGCCTGTGTGGTTTACAGTGTTTGTGTTATTTGTGTTGCTGGTGACTTTGTGTATTTGTGTTGCTGGTGACTTTGTGTATTTGTGTTGCTGGTGACTTTGTGTTATTTGTGTTGCTGGTGACTTTGTGTATTTCGTATCGGAATCGCCCCCAGTGCTGTTGCTGCTGCTGGCGGCAATAAAAGTTGTTTAAAAGTCAAAAGTCTCTCTCCCTCTCTCGTCCCCCTCTCTCTCCCTCCCTATTTCCCGCTCCTGTCAGCCAGACCGCACGTTCAAGCACTCACGAGACAAAGATCCCGCGTGTAGCCTCACCAGACTGTATGGGGCAAGTGCTGTTAGCGAGTAGCAGCACCTATGAAGGCCGCCTTTGTCTCCCTAAGTAGCGATGTTTACACACCTCACCAGGTACTCATTTTAGGGCTGAGTCGACCTAGGGGGAGGCCCAGGACCGGTTCAGACATTCGTCACTGTCGGTGGCCGTGAGCGAAAATCGAACTCGGGTTTCCGAGCGCGACAGCGAGCTAACCGCTGCGCCACCGCTCTCCACACACACACGCACACAGACAGACACACAGACATTGAGCCGCACGCACGGACACACACACACAGACACACACAGAGACATTGACACACATACCCGCACACGCACGGACACAAAAAAAGACAAAGATCCCCCGTATAGCCTTAACAGACTGTAGGATCAAGTGCTGTTAGCGAGCACCTATAAAGGCCGGCACGGCACACGAGGGGGGTGGGTGGCCAACACCACGCCCGGCCGCCTTTGTCTCCCTCGTAGCGATGTTTACACACCGCACCAGGTACTCATTTCAGGCTGAGTCGACCTAGGGGAGGCCCAGGACCGGTTCAGATAATCGTCACTGGTGTTGGCCGTGAACGGGAATCGAACCCGGGTCGCCAGGTTCATAGCGCAGCGTAGCGCTAACCGCTACACTACCGCTCCCCACGCACGGAAACACACACATACACACGCACACACGCACACACACACGCTCCTACAAGGCCAAGCACGCGAAGTCCTTCTGGGATATTTAAGGTCAACGCATTCGCTAGGCAGCCGACGCGACATGCGTAGCGGGGAACTTCTCACCACCACCACCACCACCGCACACCACCCCCACCACGCCCTCCCCCCCCCCTCACCTAGGTCCACTCGGCCTCAAACGAGAGTCGCCCCGGTTTTGGAACCTTGTGGGGGGAGAGAGACAAAGGCGGCCGCGCGTGACTTCTGTCAAACAAGCACCAGCCCCGCCGCGTCTGCAGCGAGCGAGATGCTCCCCGTCACTGGGACGGTGGCTGCTGCTGATGATGATGCTGCTGCTGATGATGATACTGCTGCTGCTGCTGCCGACTCGCTAACAGCACTTGGCCCCAAGAGTCTGCGTGGGCTACACGGGGGGGACAGTTGACTTTACCTGTGGTTCACCCATCCACACACACATAAATTATACACACACTGTGCTTCAAAAAAATGTTAACACTTACATGGGACTATCGTTTAGAATGGGGAAAAGGAACGCATATTTAATAATAACGCTGTAGCATGATAGCAAATGTTTGTTAATAGCTTCAAGAAGTCAAAGAGTCTCTCCCACTTGTTCGCCATCGATGTCAACGCGTGCCTGGAATCTCCTCCAGGTGATCTACAGAGCCCACAGAGGCGTTGTTAGCAAAGTATCGCGAGTGTTAACATGTATTTGAAAGCGCCCCGTATAGTGTAGTATATATAGTGTAGTATATTGTAGTGTAGTATATAGTAGTATAGTGTATTATATAGTAGTGTAGTACAGGGTAGTCCCCAACTTACGATGGAGATGCGTTACGACGACCCCATCGTAAGTCGAAGATGTCGTAAGTCGAAAATGTCGTAAGTCGAAAATAACGTAAGTCGAAAATCTCGTAAGTCTAAAATAACGTAAGTCGAAAATGTCGTAAGTCGAAAATGCCGTAGGTCGAAAATATCGTAAGTCGAAAATGTCGTAAGTCTAAAATGTCGTAAGTCGAAAATGGCCTAGCTACCCAGGAGTCTTAAAGAATGGTGATAATTTAGCAAAACAGAGCAATTTACAGTACCGTACTGTATAAACTATATACTGCATGTATTTATTAATTACAATACTGTATTGCACAGTAACATTTAAAGTAAAAAAACAAGGTACATTCTTAGCCTACCTATATGAACTGCAATTTCATAGAACGTTTTTTTTTCAGGAAACAATCCTATCTGCTGTAAAAAAAACTTTTAACATGCATTGAACGTATCGTATCGTGGTAACCCTGAAATGAAATCGCTAAAGCTATGTACCATACGTGCATTGAACGTATCGTGACGTATCATATCCTACTGTTACTCACCAAGATTCTGTCCGTCGTCTGCATACTTGAACGATGTTAAGTTGTTGATGGCCACATTAACTCAGTTATCGGAAGAGGAGGATGGCGATGATAAAGTTACAGTGTCGTATCTCGTAGCACGCTGCTGCGTTTGCCTGCCGCGCGAAATATAGCGATAGCGATAACGACAATATTTTTCAATTTTGTCATTATCGCTAGCGCCATCATAAGATCGAAATATCGTAAGTCGGACCGTCGTAAGTCGGGGACTACCTGTATTTGCTCAGGATGAGCGAATATTTATTTACTTTTCGATTTAAAGCTTTCGTGACTGCAATGATTCATCTTCTTTGGTTCTTTCGGTAAAGTCACGTAGAATGAGAATAAAATAATAAATTGATAAAATAAAATAACAATATAATATTTATATTTATTTACTTGTGCGTATTATTTATAACAATATAATATTTATATTTATTTACTTGTGCGTATTATTTATGTATGCCGCAAGGAGGAATCCGATGAGCTATAAAGCTCTTTTTTTGCACAGATGTCAAATATAATAATAGGGGTTTTCCCCTTTTTTCTGGCAAAAGGGGAAAAACCCTATTATTACATTTTGGTACTGGCAAAGGAGGTCTAATGATGTAGATGCTCACCCCGAGCCCTCATTACTTTGCTAGTGGCATTGTCTTTGAGCTGTGTTAACGCCTTTTGGCGTCATCTGGTCGAGCACCAATTGGGTCGAGGCTCAAAAGAAAGCCGTCCCTTGGTGTGGACCAATCAGTTTCAAGGACAATGCCACATATATTATCATGTTTTTTGTTTGCATTTTGACTGCAGGTATTGTGGTTAATGCAGTAACATGAATCCTTGTAAAAAGGTTTCAGTTTTGTTGCCAGAAAAAAGGGGAAAAACCCTATTATTATTACATTATGGTACTGGCAAAGTGAGGCCTAATGATGTAGATGTCCAATGCCAAGGTACGTGGCGAAAAGAGTAAATAAATGTTTGAAAGATGTCCCCAAGACAAAGGTAAAGATCCCCCGCGTAGCCTCAACAGACTGTTGGGGCAAGTGGCTGTTAGCGAGTAGCAGCAGCGCCCTAAATACAAAGACAAAGATTCCCCCGGTAGCCTCTACACACTGTTGGGGCAAGTGCTGTTAGCGAGCAGCGGCACATGCGAAGGCCGGCACAGGTGGTGGATGGCCAGCACCACGCCCGGCCGCCTTTGTCTCCCCGTAGTGGCGATGTTTACGACACGCCGCACCAGTTACTTGAATTTGTTGTCTTTCCCCCGCACCTCAGCGTGCGTACTCACTTGAGGCTGAGTCAACCTAGGGGAGGCCCAGGACCTGTTCAGGAAATCGCCACCTCTGTTGAGTGGCCGTGGGTGGGGATCGAACCCGGGTTGTTGTTTACACGCTTTCTATAAACTCTGTCTGTTGTTGTAGTATCCTCAAATCTTGTAACTCAATTTTAACTCACTTCCCAATGTGGTATCGACTGCAAACTTGGTATACGCATGTCATACTGATGACAATACTATATTCTTACTCTTTGGTTCTATTCGGTAAAGTCACGTAGGTAAATAATAAAACAACAATAATCACGACGTTTCGGCCATAACACAAGCGGCCTTCATCAGGTGAAGGGACGAGTCTGTCTTATGTTTCCGCTTGGGTCTAATTGCTCACGGTTCCTTACGTTGTGGCAAGCTTCGGGGCCACCCCCTGGAGTCGTGGAGTTCTTCCATTACTAGTAGGGTACATTTCATAAAAGCATGTTTTTTTTAAATATTTCTTATTTTTCTCTCTTTCTCTCTCCGCTGGCTTGCCTGCTCAAGGCGCGGCTCCGGCTGGAGCACGCCACGTACCACACACACGTGTCGGTGATGTGCAGCGCGTCTTCCTCGAACGCTGGGGAGGCGGACAAGCCCCTCTCTGTTACCAGCGTGGACGGCACCCCCCACGTGTTCACGTTCTGAAGCGCTCGCTCGTCACCGTGGCGCTCGCGATGAACACCACCACCACTGCCACCACCACTACCATCATCACCACTACCATCATCACCACCACGTGGCTTTTATTTCGTGTTGTGCGCGGTGCATTTAGCGCCACAGCGCGTGGACGTACAGCGTTTGTTGTTATTTGTGTTGCTGGTGACTTTGTGTATTTGTGTTGCTGGTGACTTTGTGTGTTTGTGTTGCTGGTGACTGTGTATTTGTGTTGCTGGTGACTTTGTGTATTTGTGTTGCTGGTGACTTTGTGTATTTGTGTTGCTGGTGACTTTGTGTATTTGTGTTGCTGGTGACTTTGTGTGTTTGTGTTGCTGGTGACTTTGTGTATTTGTGTTGCCGGTGACTTTGTGTGTTTCGTATCGGAATCGCCTCCAGTGGTGCTGCTGCTGCTGCTGGCGGCAATAAAAGTTGTTTAAAAAGTCAAAAAAGGTATCTGCCGGCTTCGTAGCGCGGCGCGCTCACCACTGCACCAACCCCTGCACGTGACCTCGTCCCCATCATCAGCGACCGTCTCAGCGTCGACCGCGGGCACGAGTCAACTTAAAACCTACGAAGGACTTGATTTGAAGCTTTCGTGACTGCAGCAATTACTCTTTGTTTTTTTTGTTGTTGTTGGGTAAAGTCACGTATAAATAAGAAATAATAAAATAACATAGTAGCGTTATAAGAAATAATAAAATAACATAGTAGCGTTATTTATACGTGACTTTACCGAGAAAAAAAACACAAAGAGTAATTCCTGCAGTCACGAGAGCTTCGAATCAAGTTTGAACCACGTCTTCGGGGGGGGGGGGTAAGAGGTTTGTGTCTTTGTGTTGTCTCTGCTTGTGCATCTGCCTTTGTGTCTTGGCTTGGATTTGTGTCTCTGTGCTGTCTCTGCCTGTGTGTGGGCCTTGTTGCTTCCGAGTGTGTGCTGGAGCCCCACTTTGGCTCCATGCATACCTCATGCTAATGTTGTCCCATTGTCTCTCAGCCTTACCTTCTCTGCCTATTTAAGGCGACTTCACTGTGTGCGTGTCTCTGTGCTGGTTCGCTTTACTTGGATGTCTATGTGTGTGTGCGTGTGTGTGCGGTCTGTATTTTGAGTTTCATACTTAACTTGCAATTTAGCAATCTTTGAAATAGCGTGATCAACCGGACTATGCGTTAATTGTGTTTTGACCGACCGGCTGTGTTGCTTTATATGGTTTCCAAAAATGTTTTGCTAAACCCTGTTTGTCTGGTATGCTTCTCTCTCTGTGTCCCCTGTTGAATCTGTGTCAGTTCCCCCCTACTTGGGTGTCTGTGTATACATCTGAGGTTATGTGTTTCCCCTCTCTCTCGTAAATTGAGCTCTTCTGTACCTGATGATGGCTGCTTGTGTTGCAACCGAAACGTCGTGCGCTATTGTGTTATTTTATTATTTCTTATTTATACGTGACTTTACCGAAAAAAACCTAAGAGTCAAACCTACGATCCCTTTTGTTGTTCGTTATGGTGCCAGAAAGATGTGGCCACGACTTAAAAAACGATAAAATATTAATGTTGACTTGAAGCTTTCGTGACTGCAGGAATTCATATGCTTGGTCACGTAGATATAAAAGAATAAAATAAAATTTAAATGTGAACATATTCAATTGAAAATATTAAAAGCAAAAAGCCCGCGACGTTTCGATCGCAACACGAGCGGTCTTCATCAATTTTTTTTTATCTACGTGACTTTACCGAAACAGCCAAGGCTAGACTATATATATTGTTTTCATTTATTTACCAGGTAAGGCTCCGCTACGCTGTCCGCGCGGTTCTTTTTCAGAAGCGACATGGCCATCACGAATGTGTTGGCTCAACGCAGTGGGCTCATCATCATCGTCGTCATCGTCGTGTGGATATTTAAAGCAGCAGCCAAATAATTCTAAACGCGTGGTGACGTTGATCCTCAATGTGGAGGGGTTAAAACCGGAGGACCCGGAGAAAAATCCACGCGACCACGGGAAGAGAGAGAGAGAGAGACACGCAAACTTCGAATATACAGCAGCAGGCGTCAGGGTCGGAATTGAATACACAACCTCCTGCGTGCCAGGAGAAGGAGTTAACATCTCATAGCCACCGAGGCTCCCTACTATGAACCCACCGCAGGCTGTGTCTGTGAGATGCAGCGACAGCGACTTCGTGCGCGATTATCACCCTGTGCCACACAGAGACAGCTGTCACTGGGGGTGCCCATAGGCTTGACCACAAAGCAGCAGTAGCAACATCGCCTCCCCTACTGACAAACTAACACACAGGGACAGCTGCCACTGAGGGTGCCCCTAGGCTAGACCACACAGCAGCAGCGACATCGCCTCCCCTACTGACAGACTAACACACAGAGACAGCTGCCACTGGGGGTGCCCCTAGGCTAGACCACACAGCAGCAGCGACATCGCCTCCCCTACTGACAGACTAACACACAGGGACAGCTGCCACTGGGGGTGCCCCTAGGCTAGACCACACAGAAGCAGCGACATCGCCTCCCCTACTGACAGACTAACACAGGGACAGCTGCCACTGGGGGTGCCCCTAGGCTAGACAACAGCAGTAGCAACATCGCCTCCCCTACTGACAGACTAACACACAGGGACAGCTGCCACTGGGGCTGCCCCCAGCAGCAAGACCACGTGTACTAAAATGTATATTTTATTGAGATCGCCAGAAATCAATCACGGATGATTTCTGCAGGGATATTTCTGAATGCTTGCCTGATAATTCGTCACATGCTTATCTCTGGAGGGGAGGGGGCAGTGTATATTCATGTTTGTATATTTGTGTTGTCTTTATCGCTAAGAGGAGTACCCAGACAAGGAATGTTATTAAATACATTTTTATTAAATTATCCACGGTCCCTCGCCCCTCTCCCGGAATGTGACTGTACGTTGAACTTCTATCGCACCGTACGTAGTGTTGAGTCTATGGGCAGTGTTGAGTCTATGGGCAGTGTTGAGTATCTGGGCAGTGTTGAGTCTGTGGGCAGTGTTGAGTCTATGGGCAGTGTTGAGTCTATGGGCAGTGTTGAGTCTATGGGCAGTGTTGAGTCTATGGGCAGTGTTGAGTCTATGGGCAGTGTTGAGTCTATGGGCAGTGTTGAATCTATGGGCAGTGATAATTGTTTTTTACCTTTTTATCTGGCAACAAAACTGACACCTTTTGTACGAGGAGTCATGTTTGCATTGACCACAATACCTGCGGTCGGAATGCAAACAAAAAACATAACTCTGATAATGTGTGCACTGTCCTTGAAATTGATTGGTCCACAACCGAGACAGCTATGGGTAGTGTTGAGTCTATAGGTAGTGTTGAGTCTCTGGCAGTGTTGAGTGTCTGGGCAGTGTTGAGTCTACGGGTAGTGTTGATTATCTCGGCATTGCTGAGTCTATGGGTAGTGTTGAGTCTATGGGTAGTGTTGTGTCTATGGGCAGTGTTGAGTCTATGGGTAGTGTTGAGTCTATGGGCAGTGTTGGGTCTATGGGCAGTGTTGAGTCTATGGGCAGTGTTGAGTATCTGGGCAGTGTTGAGTCTATGGGCAGTGTTGAGTCTATGGGCAGTGTTGAATCTATGGGTAGTGTTAAGTCTATGGGCAGTGTTGAATCTATGGGTAGTGTAGAGTCTATGGGCAGTGTTGAGTCTATGGGCAGTGTTGAGTCTGTGGGCAGTCTTGAGTCTATGTACACATACTCCCACACAGACACACACTCACAGACACACACACTCCCACACACAGACACATACTCCTACATACATACATATACCCACACACACAGACACACACTCCCGTATACATACACCCACACACACAGACACACACTCCCACATACATACATCAACATACAGACAAATACACACACACACAGACACATGCTCTCACATACATATACCCACACGCACAGACACACACTCCCACATACATACACACACAGACACATGCTCTCACAGACATATACCCACACGCACAGACACATACCCTCACATACATACATACACCCACACACACAGGCACACACTCCCACATACATACATACATACACACAGACACACACTCCCACATACATACACCCACACACACAGACACATACTGCCACATACATACACCCACACACACAGACACACACTCCCACATACATACACCCACACACAGACACACACTCCCACATACATACACCCACACACACAGACACATACTCTCACATAAATACACCCACACACACAGACACACACTCCCACATACATACACACCCAGACACAGACTCCCACATACATACACCCACACACAGACACATACTGCCATATACATACACACACACACAGACACACTCGCACATACATACACCCACAGACACACACTTCTACATACATACACCCACACACACAGACACACTCCTACATACATACACCCACTAGACACATACTCTCACATACATACACCCACACACACAGACACATACTGCCATATACATACACACACAGACACACACTCCCACATACATACACCCACACACACAGACACATACTCTCACATACATACACCCACACACACAGACACACACTCCCACATACATACACCCACACACACAGACACACACTCCCATATACATACACACACAGACACACACTCCCACATACATACACCCACACACACAGACACATATTGCCATATACATACACACACAGACACACACTCCCACATACATACACCCACACACACATACTCTCACATACATACACACACACACCTTCTACATACATACACACAGACACACATTCACACATACCCTCACATACATACACACAGACACACACTCCCACATAAATACACACAGACACATACTGCCATATACATACACCCACACACGCAGACACACACTCCCACATACATACACCCACACACACTCCCACATACATACACCCACACACACAGACAACACTCTCACATACACACACCCACACACACAGACACACACCTTCTACATACATACACACACATTCCCACATACCCTCACATACATACACACATAGACACACATTCCCACATACCCTCACATACATACACACAGACACATACTGCCATATACATACACCCACACACACAGACACACACTCCCACATACATACACACACAGACACACACTCCCTCATACATACACCCATATACACAGACACATACTCTCACATATAGACACACACTTCTACATACATACACACACAGACACACATTCCCACATACCCTCACATACATACACACAGACACACACTCCCACATACATACACACAGACACATACTGCCATATACATACACCCGCACACACAGACACACACTCCCACATACATACACACACAGACACACACTCCCTCATACATACACCCACATACACAGACACACTCTCACATACAGACACACACTTCTACATACATACACACACAGAGACACACTCCCACATACCATCACATACATACACACAGACACACACTCCCACATACATACACACAGACACATACTACCATATACATACACTCAGACACATACTACCACATACATACACTCAGACACATACTACCACATACATACACTCAGACACATACTACCATATACATACACTCACACACACAGACACATACTCCCACATACACACACACACAGACACACACTCCCACATACACACACACACAGACACACACTCCCACATACACACACACACAGACACACACTCCCACATACACACACACACACAGAGACACACACTCCCACATACACACACACACAGACACACACTCCCACATACATACACATACAGACACACACTCCCACATACACACACACACAGACACACACTCCCACATACACACACACACAGACACACACTCCCACATACATACACACAGAAGATACATACTACCACATACATACACACAGACACATACTACCACATACATACACACAGACACATACTGCCATATACATACACCCACACACACAGACACACACTCCCACATACATACACACACAGACACACACTCCCTCATACATACACCCACATACACAGACACATACTCTCACATATAGACACACACTTCTACATACATACACACACAGACACACATTCCCACATACCCTCACATACATACACACAGACACACACTCCCACATACATACACACAGACACATACTGCCATATACATACACCCGCACACACAGACACACACTCCCACATACATACACACACAGACACACACTCCCTCATACATACACCCACATACACAGACACACACTCTCACATACAGACACACACTTCTACATACATACACACACAGAGACACACTCCCACATACCATCACATACATACACACAGACACACACTCCCACATACATACACACAGACACATACTACCATATACATACACTCAGACACATACTACCACATACATACACTCAGACACATACTACCACATACATACACTCAGACACATACTACCATATACATACACTCACACACACAGACACATACTCCCACATACACACACACACAGACACACACTCCCACATACACACACACACAGACACACACTCCCACATACACACACACACAGACACACACTCCCACATACACACACACACACAGAGACACACACTCCCACATACACACACACACAGACACACATTCCCACATACATACACACAGATACATACTACCACATACATACACACAGATACATACTACCACATACATACACACAGATACATACTACCACATACATACACTCAGACACATACTACCATATACATACACTCACACACACAGACACATACTCCCACATACACACACACAGACACACACTCCCACATACACACACACACAGACACACACTCCCACATACACACACACACAGACACACACTCCCACATACACACACACACAGACACACACTCCCACATACACACACACACAGACACACACTCCCACATACATACACACACAGACACACACTCCCACATACATACACATACAGACACACACTCCCACATACATACACATACAGACACACACTCCCACATACATACACACACAGACACACATTCCCACATACATACACACAGAAGATACATACTACCACATACATACACACAGAAGATACATACTACCACATACATACACACAGACACATACTACCACATACATACACACACTCACACTCTCTCTCTCTGCATCCTGCCCGTGTCCTCTCTCTGAGCCCCAGACTCAGAATCAATAGCCATCTAAATGCAAATCAGCCAACTCGCCACACGGCCATTTTTTTTGTCCTGTTATTTATTTATTTCCCGTGTGTCACGTGGGGCCCGGCGTGTGCCTGTGTAAGAGCGCGTGCGTGCGTGCGTGCGTTAGTCACTCGCGGCTAACGTCAGTGGCGATTATCCGCACCGGTCCCGGGGCGTCCCCTAGGTCGACTCGGCCTCGAATGAGTAGCCGGTGCGGTGCGTTTAAAGCATCGCCGCTGGGGAGACAAAGGCGGCCGGGTGTGGTTGCTGGCCACCCACCCCCTCCCCCGCTCGTGTGCCACAGTGCCGGGGGCCTTCATAGGCGCTGCTCGCTAACAGCACTTGCCCCGACAGTCTGTTGCAGGCTACACGGGGGATCTTTGTCTTTGGCCCTGCACAGTCGACCGGGTGCGGCATTTTAAATTTAAATCTCGGGGTTGGCCGTCGTGCGATGATCATCACTCTCACGTGCAGAGCCGGGTGGGAAGGCGCTGTCATACGCCTTGTGTGGATCACAGCGTTGCACAACTAAAGCGGGGGAGGGGGGGGGAGGATCTCAGAGGCAGGTCTGTGATATCCGCTTCTGTGGGACATTCCGTGTGACCCAAAGCATCACTTGAAGAAGAAGGGATATCAGAGGTAGGTCTGTGATATCCGCTTCTGTGGGACATTCCGTGTGATCCAAAGCATCACTTGAAGGAGAAGGGATCTCAGATATAGCTCTGAGATATCCGCTTCTGTGGCACATTCCGTGTGACCCAAAGCATCACTTGAAGAAGAAGGGATGTCAGAGGTAGGTCTGTGATATCCGCTTCTGTGGGACATTCCGTGTGATCCAAAGCATCACTTGAAGGAGAAGGGATCTCAGATATAGCTCTGAGATATCCGCTTCTGTGGGACATTCCGTGTGGCCCAAAGCATCACTTGAAGAAGAAGGGATATCAGAGGTAGGTCTGTGATATCCGCTTCTGTGGGACATTCCGTGTGATCCAAAGCATCACTTGAATGAGAAGGGATTTCAGAGGCAGGTCTGTGATATCCGCTTCTGTGGGCCATTCCGCGTGACCCAAAGCATCACTTGAAGAAGAAGGGATGTCAGAGGTAGGCCTGTGATATCCGCTTCTGTGGGCCATTCCGTGTGGCCCAAAGAATCACTTGAAGAAGAAGGGATCTCAGATATAGCTCTGTGATATCCGCTTTTGTGGGACATTCCGCGTGACCCAAAGCATCACTTGAAGGAGAAGGGATCCCAGAGGTAGGTCTGTGATATCCGCTTCTGTGGGACATTCCGCGTGACCCAAAGCATCACTTGAAGAAGAAGGGATATCAGAGGTAGGTCTGTGATATCCGCTTCTATGTCCCATTCCGTGTGACCCAAAGCATCACTTGAATGAGACGGGATATCAGAGGCAGGTCTGTGATATCCGCTTCTGTGGGACATTCCGCATGACCCAAAGCATCACTTGAAGAAGAAGGGATCTCAGATATAGCTCTGTGATATCCGCTTCTGTGGGACATTCCGCGTGACCCAAAGCATCACTTGAATGAGAATGGATCTCAGAAGCAGGTCTGTGATATCCGCTTCTGTGGGCCGTTCCACGTGACCCAAAGCATCACTTGAATGAGAAGGGATCTCAGAGGCAGGTCTGTGATATCCGCTTCTGTGGGCCATTCCGCGTGACCCAAAGCATCACTTGAATGAGAAGGGATCTCAGAGGTAGGTCTGTGATATCCGCTTTTGTGGGACATTCCGCGTGACCCAAAGCAGAAGAAGGGATATCAGATATAGCTCTGTGATATCCGCTTTTGTGGGACATTCCGTGTGACACAAAGCATCACTTGAATGAGAAGGGATCTCAGAGGCAGGTCTGTGATATCCGCTTCTGTGGGACATTCCGTGTGACACAAAGCATCACTTGAAGGAGAACGGATCTCAGCAGTAGGTATGTGATATCCGCTTTTATGGGACATTCCGTGTGACCCAAAGCATCACTTGAAGAAGAAGGGATATCAGAGGTAGGTCTGTGATATCCGCCTCTATGGGCCATTCCGCGTGACCCAAAGCATCACTTGAATGAGAAGGGATCTCAGAGGCAGGTCTGTGATATCCGCTTCTGTGGGACATTCTGCGTGGCTCAAATCATCACTTGAAGAAGAAGGGATCTCAGATATAGCTCTGTGATATCCGCTTCTGTGGGACATTCCGCGTGACCCAAAGCATCACTTGAATGAGAAGGGATCTCAGGGGCAGGTCTGTGATATCCGCTTCTGCCGGCCGTCCTCTACGGTACGTCACGATGGCTATGAGATGTTGACTACCTCGCCTGGTGTACAGGAGGTCGTTGGTTCTATCTCGACCCTGACGCCTGCTGCTGCTGTATATTTGGAGTTTGCGTGTCTCTCTCTCTCATCATCATCACGGTGGCTAGGAGATGTTAACTACCTCGCCTGGTGTACAGGAGGTCGTTGGTTCAATCTCGACCCTGACGCCTGCTGCTGCTGTATATTTGGAGTTTGCGTGTCTCTCTCTCTCCCCGTGGTCCCGTGGATTTTTTTCTTGGGGTCTTCCGGCTTTTTTTTTCCCTCCACGTTTAGAATCAACGCTACGGGTGTTGAGTATTCGGCTACTAATACAAATGTCAACGCGATGATGATGATTATGTTGTTGATGATAACCACACTTCGTTGAGCTATGTGTGGCCAGGCCGCTTCTGAAAAAAGGCGCTACTTCTAAGCTCAGTGTAGGGGTTGCTTACGTGGTAAAACATAAAACGTATATAGTTTGGGTAGTTTTTTTTTTCAAAGTTTCGTTTAATAACACGAAGGAAGGGGATAGTTGGTGGGCTTCTACTCCGAGGTTAATTTTTTTTTCCGACAGAAGAGCAAGCGTGGGCGATTTGTGTGAGCCAGGGTGACAATACAAAAAAATCCCCCCATACTATAGGGGCACAAATAACACACACACAAAAACACGCACGAAAAAACACGCACGTAAAATAACAAACACACACACACACACGCGCAAAAAACCGCACACACACAAAATAACACGCCCAAAAAACACACACACACAAGCAAAAAAAATAACACACACGCACAAAAACACGCAAAAAAACACACGCAAAATAACACACGCACAAAAATGTATAACACACAGAAAATAACACGCACACACAGATTACACGCACACAAAAAAACACAAGCAAAAAACACACACACACACAAACACGCGAAAAAAAACACACACACGCACAAAATAACACGCACAAATAAAAACAAAATTAACAAACACACAAAAAATTACACGCGCACAAAAAAAGCACGCGGCAAAACAGACTCGCGAAAATAACACAAGCAAAAAATAAACGCCGCAAAAAACCGCGCGCGCACAAAAACACACACACACAAAAACAACCACGCAATTAAAATATATTCTCACTTCGCTTCCCTATCAGGTTCTTCGCTTCTCCGCCATCTGTGACCTCTCGTGACCCCCAAGCCTGCAGTATCACGGGTCGAGTGAGCGATGGTTGGGATGGGAGCTTGGGGGGGTGGGTTGGTGGTGGTGCTGCTGCTGCTGCTGATGATCATTCAGAGCACGGGCGTTGTGTGTTTGCGTGTGTGTGTTGGTGGTAGTGTGTGTGTGTGGTGGTAGTGTGTGTGTGGTGAAAGTGTGTGTGTGTGTGTGTGGTAGTAGTGTGTGTGTGGTGAAAGTGTGTGTGTGGTAGTAGTGTGTGTGTGGTAGTAGTGTGTGTTGGTGGTAGTGTGTGTGTGGTAGTAGTGTGTGTGTGTGTGGTAGTAGTGTGTGTGTGTGTGGTGAAAGTGTGTGTGTGTGGTAGTAGTGTGTGTGTGTGTGTGTGGTGGTAGTGTGTGTGTGTTGGTAGTAGTGTGTGCGTGTGTGTGGTGAAAGTGTGTGTGTGTTGGTAGTAGTATGTGTGTGGTAGTAGTGTGTGTGTGTGGTAGTAGTAGTGTGTGTGTTAGTAGTGTGTGTGTGTGGTAGTAGTAGTGTGTGTGGTAGTAGTGTGTGTGTGTGGTAGTAGTGTGTGTGTGGTAGTAGTGTGTGTGTGTGGTAGTAGTGTGTGTGTGTTGGTAGTAGTGTTTGTGTGTGTGTGGTGAAAGTGTGTGTGTGTTTGGTAGTAGTGTGTGTGGTAGTAGTGTGTGTGTGTGGTAGTAGTAGTAGTGTGTGTGGTAGTAGTATGTGTGTGTGGTAGTAGTGTGTGTGTGTTGGTGGTAGTGTGTGTGTGTGTTGGTAGTAGTGTGTGTGTGTGTGGTGAAAGTGTGTGCGTATGTGTGGTGAAAGTGTGTATGTGTGTTTGGTAGTAGTGTGTGTGTCTGTGGTAGTAGTGTGTGTGTGTGTGGTGAAAGTGTGTGTGTTTGTGGTGGTAGTGTGTGTGGTGAAAGTGGGTGTGTGGTAGTGTGTGTGTAGTGAAAGTGTGTGTGTGGTAGTAGTGTGTGTGTGTGTGTGGTGAAAGTGTGTGTGTATGTGTGTGTGGTAGTAGTGTGTGTGTGGTAGTAGTGTGTGTGTGTGGTAGTAGTGTGTGTGTGGTAGTAGTAGTGTGTGTGTGGTAGTAGTAGTGTGTGTGTTGGTAGTAGTGTGTGTGTGGTAGTAGTGTGTGTGTGTGGTAGTGGTATGTGTGTGTGGTAGTAGTGTGTGTGTGGTAGTAGTGTGTGTGTGTGGTAGTACTAGTGTGTGTGTTGGTAGTAGTGTGTGTGTGGTAGTAGTGTGTGTGTGTGGTAGTAGTGTGTGTGTGTGGTAGTAGTGTGTGTGTGTGGTTGTAGTGTGTGTAGTAGTAGTAGTGTGTGTGTGTGTTTGTAGTAGTGTGTGTGTGGTAGTAGTGTGTGTGTGTGGTAGTAGTGTGTGTGTGTGGTAGTAGTGTGTGTGTGTGGTAGTAGTGTGTGTAGTAGTAGTGTGTGTGTGTTTGTAGTAGTGTGTGTGTGGTAGTAGTGTGTGTGTGTGGTAGTAGTGTGTGTGTGTGGTAGTAGTGTGTGGGGAGCGGTAGTGTATAGGTTAGCGCTACGCTGCGCTATGAACCCGGCGACCCGGGTTCAATTCCCGCTCACGGCAAAAACCGGGGACGATTATCTGAACCGGTCCTGATCCTCGCCTAGGTGGACTCGGCCTCAAATGAGTACCTGATGCGATGTTGTAGTAAACATCTCCACTTGGGAGACAAAGGCGTCCGGGCATGGTGCTGGCCACCCACCCCCTCGTGTGCCATGCCGGCCATCATAGGTGCTGCTACTCACTAACATCACTCACACAGAGACCGATAGACTCACACAGAGACCCATGGATTGACACATAGACCCATAGACTCAAACAGAGACCCATAGACTCACATAGAGACCCATAGACTCACACAGAGACCCATAGACTCACACAGAGACCCACAGACTCACACAGTGACCCCGTAGACTCACACAGAGATCCATAGACTCACACAGTGACCCACAGACTCACACAGAGACCCATAGACTCACACAGTGACCCCGTAGACTCACACAGAGATCCATAGACTCACATAGATACCTATAGACTCACACAGAGATTCATAGACTCATAAAGAGACCCATTGACTCACATATAGACCCATTGACTCACAAAGAGACCCATAGACTCACACAGAGACCCATAGACTGACACGGAGACACAGACTCACACAGAGACCCATAGACTCACATAGAGACCCATAGACTCACACAGTGACCCATAGACTCACACAGAGACCCATAAACTCACATAGATACCTATAGACTCACACAGAGATTCATAGACTCATAAAGAGACCCATTGACTCACACAGAGACCCATAGACTCACATAGAGACCCATAGACTCACACATAGACCCATAGACTCACACAGTGACCCATAGACTCACATAGAGACCCATAAACTGACACAGAGACCCATAAACTCACATAGAGACCCATAGACTCACACAGAGACCCATAGACTCACACAGAGACCCATAGACTCACATAGATACCTATAGACTCACACAGAGATGCATAGACTCATAAAGAGACCCATTGACTCACATATAGACCCATTGACTCACAAAGAGACCCATAGACTCACACAGAGACCCATAGACTGACACAGAGACACAGACTCACACAGAGACCCATAGACTCACAGATACCTATAGACTCACACAGAGATTCATAGACTCATAAAGAGACCCATTGACTCACACAGAGACCCATAGACTCACATAGAGACCCATAGACTCACACAGAGACCCATAGACTCACATAGAGACCCATAGACTCACACAGAGACCAATAGACTCACACAGAGACCCATAGACTGACACAGAGACACAGACTCACACAGAGACCCATAGACTCACAGATACCTATAGACTCACACAGAGATTCATAGACTCATAAAGAGACCCATTGACTCACACAGAGACCCATAGACTCACATAGAGACCCATAGACTCACACAGAGACCCATAGACTCACATAGAGACCCATAGACTCACACAGAGACCGATAGACTCACACAGAGACCCATAGACTCACATAGATACCTATAGACTCACACAGAGATTCATAGACTCATAAAGAGACCCATTGACTCACACAGAGACCCATAGACTCACATAGAGACCCATAGACTCACACAGAGATCCATAGACTCACATAGAGACCCATAGACTCACACAGAGACCCATAGACTGACACAGAGACACAGACTCACACATAGACCCATAGACTCACACAGTGACCCATAGACTCACATAGAGACCCATAAACTGACACAGAGACCCATAGACTCACACAGAGACCCATAGACTCACATAGAGACTCACAGGCGACCAGGCGTGGTGCTGGCCACCCACCCCCTCGTGTGCCGTGTCGGCCTTCATAGGTGCTGCTCGTTAACATCACTTGCCCCAACAGCCCTAGAAGGTCTTTGCCTTTTGTGTGTGTGCCCGGCTCTGCTACTCTGCTCGCGGCTCGCTTTGTTCCCCTAAGCACGCGCGGTCGCGGAGGGAATCTTCTTTGTTTCAGCCTTCGCGAGTTCACGTGAAGCCCGCGTCGCGTGTCACGTGTCACGTGTCGCGCGCGCGCGCGCGGCACGTGACACGTGACCCGTGAGCGCGCGCCGCGGGAAGCGTCAAAACGTCGCTACGTCTTTTGATGTTGCGGCCACGTGGTTCGACCGCCACGTGGTGGGACCACGTGGTTCGACCCCGACCACGTGGCGGTCGAGACAGCGAGAAGGGACGAAGATCCCCGCGTGTAGCCCCGTAACAGACCCCGTTTAGGGGCAAGCTGCTCTCAGCGAGCGTCAGCGGAGGCAGGAACGGCGGCACGCGAGGCGGGGGGGGGGTTGGCCAGCACCACGCCCGGCCGCCTTTGTCTCCCCAGTGGCGATGTTTACTACTACACACCGTGTTGCTGGTGACCCCTATGGGTCTCTGTGTGTGTCTATGGGTCTCTATGTGAGTCTATGGGTCTCTGTTTGAGTCTATGGGCCTCTGTGTGAGTATATGGATCTCTATGTGAGTCTATGGGTCTCTGTGTGAGTCTACGGGGTCACTGTGTGAGTCTGTGGGTCTCTGTGTGAGTCTATGGGTCTCTATGTAAGTCTATGGGTCTCTGTGTGTGTCTATGAGTCTCTATGTGAGTCTATGGGTCTCTGTTTGAGTCTATGGGTCTATGTGTCAGTCCATGGGTCTCTGTGTGAGTCTATCGGTCTCTGTGTGAGTGATGTTAGTGAGTAGCAGCACCTATGAAGGCCGGCACGGCACACGAGGGGGTGGGTGGCCAGCACCACGCCCGGCCGCCTTTGTCTCTCCAGTGGCGATGTTTACTACACACCGTGTTGCTGGTGACCCACCCCCCTCGTGTGCCGTGCCGGCCTTCATAGGTGCTACTCGCTAACAGCACTTGTCCCTACAGTCTACCCAAGGCTACCTGGGAGATCTTTGTCTTTTTGTTGCATGGGGCTGTCCATAAATGACGTCACGCACCTGGGGGGGGGGGGGTCAGACATTTGTGACGATGTGTGACGAGGGGGTGGGGGTTTGAGAAATGTGACGTCACATCAAAATGCGCAACTTTGTAAATAAATATAGACAACACGTTCTACTTAATTAAATTGACTTTTTAATAAATGTTTTCTCCTACAACATCAGAGTGCAGCGCCGCATTAAATACGCGCTACAATGACAATAGTTTACAGCGATTTGAAGCATGTTTTATTTCTTAAAATGAAAATATTTGAGGGGGGGCGGCAGATCTTTGTGACGTCATATCTGAGGGGGGGGGCAAGTGCTGTTAGCGAGCAGCACCTATGAAGGCCGGCACGGCACACGAGGAGGTGTGGGTGGCGAACACCACGCCCGGCCGCCTTTGTCTCCCCCCCTAATGGCGATGCTTTAACGCATCACGCCAGGTACTCATTTGAGGCTGAGTCGACCAAGGGGGAGGCTCCAGTAACCGGTTCAGATGATGGGGCCGTCCATAAATGACGTCACGCCAGCGTCACAAAAAGTCAGACCCCCCCCCTCAAATATGACGTCACAAAGCTCTGCCACCCCCCCCCCCAAAACCATATTTTCATTTTGAAAATAAAACTTGCTTAAAATCGCTTTAAACTCTCGTCATTGTTGTGCGTATTTAATGCGGCGCTGCACTCTGATGTTGTAGGAGTGTTGTTATAACAATTAGTGTTGTTATAACAATTCTAGATTTATTTAAAGTTGCGCATTTTGACGTGACGTCACATTTCTCAAACCCACCCCCCTCCCCGTCTCGTCACACATCGTCACAAAGCTCTGACCGCCCCCCCCCTCCCTAGGTGCGTGACGTCATTTATGGACGGCCCCTTATCTGAACCGGTGTTGGCCGCGAGCGGGACTCGAACCCGGGTCGCCGGGTTCGATTCAGGGCAGCGTAGCGCCGATCCGCTACTGCACCACCGCTCCCCGTGCCGAGACAACTCTGTCTGACTACTGCCTTGCTTCGCTTGCACGCGAGAGAGCGATGGATGAGACTTGTTTTTTTTTTAAACTTTGAAACAACTTTTATTTGCCGCCAACAGCAACAGCACTGGGGGCGATTGCCGATACGAAACTCACAAAGTCACCGGCAAACACAAAAACACAAAGTCACCAGCAACACAAACACACAAAGTCACTGGCAAACACAAATACACAAAGTCACCAGCAACACAAATACACAAAGTTATCAGCAACACAAATACACAAAGTCACCAGCAACACAAATACACAAAGTCACCAGCAACACAAACACACAAAGTCACCGGCAAACACAAATACACAAAGTCACCAGCAACACAAACACACAAAGTCACCAGCAACACAAACACACACAGTCATCGGCAAACGCAAATACACAAAGTCACCAGCAACACAAACACACAAAGTCACCGGCAAACACAAAAACACAAAGTCATCGGCAAACGCAAATACACAAAGTCACCAGCAACACAAACACACAAAGTCACCGGCAAACGCAAATACACAAAGTCACCAGCAACGCAAATACACAAAGTCACCAGCAACACAAATACACAAAGTCACCGGCAAACACAAATACACAAAGTCACCAGCAACACAAATACACAAAGTCACCAGCAACACAAACACACAAAGTCACCAGCGACACAAATACACACAGTCACCAGCAACACAAATAACAACAAACGCTGTACATCCACGCGCTGTGGCGCTAAATGCACCGCGCACAACACGAAAGGTGAGAGAGAGAAAAAGATACACGGATGTAGAACCCAGACACTGCGAGAGAGAGAGAGGGAGGGACACGTGGGTTAGAGGGATCATCAACATTGATCTTCATGCAGCAGTGGAGCGAACATGGTGATGGTGATTACCTGTAACGAGACCCATTGACTCACATGGAGCCTGTTATTGTGTATCAGTGGCTGTGTCAGTGGCTGTATCTGTGGCTGTGTGAGTGGCTGTATCTGTGGCTGTGTCAGTGGCTGTGTCAGTGGCTGTATCAGTGGCTGTGTCAGTAGCTGAGTCAGTGGCTGTATCAGTGGCTGTGTGTGTGGCTGTATCTGTGACTGTATCAGTGTCTGTATCAGTGGCTGTATCTGTGGCTGTAGCAGTGGCTGTATCTGTGACTGTATCAGTGGCTGTGTCAGTGGCTGTATCAGTGGCTGTGTCTGTGGCTGTATCAGTGGCTGTATCAGTGGCTGTTTGTGTAGCTGTGTCAGTGGCTGTATCAGTGGCTGTATCAGTGGCTGTATCAGTAGCTGTGTCAGTGGCTGTGTCAGTGGCTGTATCTGTGGCTGTGTGAGTGGCTGTATCTGTGGCTGTGTCAGTGGCTGTGTCAGTGGCTGTATCAGTGGCTGTGTCAGTAGCTGACTCAGTGGCTGTATCAGTGGCTGTGTGTGTGGCTGTATCTGTGACTGTATCAGTGGCTGTATCTGTGACTGTATCAGTGGCTGTGTCAGTGGCTGTATCAGTGGCTGTGTCTGTGGCTGTATCAGTGGCTGTATCAGTGGCTGTGTGTGTGGCTGTATCAGTGGCTGTTTGTGTAGCTGTGTCAGTGGCTGTATCAGTGGCTGTATCAGTGGCTGTATCAGTAGCTGTGTCAGTGGCTGTGTCAGTGGCTGTATCAGTGGCTGTGTCAGTGGCTGTATCTGTGGCTGTATCTGTGGCTGTATCAGTGTCTGTATCAGTGGCTGTATCAGTGGCTGTATCTGTGGCTGTATCAGTGGCTGTATCAGTGGCTGTATCTGTGGTTGTGTCTGTGGCTGTATCAGTGGCTGTGTCAGTGGCTGTGTGTGGCTGTATCTGTGACTGTATCAGTGGCTGTATCAGTAGCTGTGTCAGTGGCTGTGTCAGTGGCTGTATCAGTGGCTGTGTCAGTGGCTGTATCTGTGGCTGTATCTGTGGCTGTATCAGTGTCTGTATCAGTAGCTGTATCAGTGGCTGTATCTGTGGCTGTATCAGTGGCTGTATCTGTGGCTGTATGAGTGGCTGTGTCAGTGGCTGTGTCAGTGGCTGTATCAGTGGCTGTGTCAGTGGCTGTGTCAGTGGATGTGTCTGTGTCTGTATCAGTGGCTGCATCTGTGGCTGTATCTGTGGCTGTATCAGTGGCTGTATTAGTGTCTGTATCAGTGGCTGTGTCTGTGGCTGTATCTATGGCTGTATCAGTGGCTGTGTCAGTGGCTGTGTCAGTGGCTGTGTCTGTGTCTGTATCAGTGGCTGCATCTGCGGCTGTATCTGTGGCTGTATCAGTGGCTGTATTAGTGTCTGTATCAGTGGCTGTGTCTGTGGCTGTATCTATGGCTGTATCAGTGGCTGTGTCTGTGGCAGTATCAGTGGCTGTGTCTGTGTCTGTATCAGTGGCTGCATGCTGTGTTGGTGTGGTGGTGGTGGTGGCGGTGATGCAGGACGTGACGATGCTGGCGCGAGCTCTCATTAATTATTCAAAGTCTCAATTTTAAAAAACCGGGAGCAATTTAGCAGGAGGTGGGTGGGTTGTTGGTGGGTTGGTGGGTGGGGTGGGTGGGTGGGGTGGGTTGTTGGGTTGGTAGGGTAGGTTGGTGTGTTTGTGGGTTGGTGGGTGGGGTGGGTTGGTGGGTGGGTTGTGGGTGGAATGGTGGGTGGATTGGTGGGTTGGTGTGTGTGTGGGGTGGGTTGGTGGGGTGGGTTGTTGGGTTGGTGGGGGTGGGTTGTTGGGTTGGTGGGGTGGGTTGGTGGGTGGGGTGGGTGGGTTGGTGGGTGGGTGGGTGGGTGTGGATTGGTGGGTTGGTGGGTGTGTGGGGTGGGTTGTTGGGTTGGGTTGGTAGGTTGGTGGGTGGGGTTGGTAGGTTGGTGGGTGGGGTTGGTTTGTGGGTGGGGTGGGTTGGTGGGTTAGTGGGTTGGTGGGTGGGTTGGTGGGTGGGTGGGGTGGGTGGGTGGGTTGTTGGGTTGGTGGGTGGGGTTGGTAGGTTGGTGGGTGGGTTGGTGGGTGGAGTGGGTTGGGTTGGTGGGTGGGGTGGGTGGGTTGGTGGGTGGAGTGGGTTGGGTTGGTGGGGTGGGTTGTTGGGTTGGTGGGGTGGGTTGGTGGGTGGGGTGGGTGGGTGGGTTGGTGGGTTGGTGGGTGGGGTGGGTGGGTGGGTTGGTGGGTGGAGTGGGTTGGGTTGGTGGGTGCTTCATCGGCAGTGCTGCTTACTCGCTACTACTGATAGTACTTGCCGCTAGTCTATTTAAAGGCTATACGGGGGGTCTTTGCCTTTGTGCACAGTGGTTAGCGGACTGCCACCACCGGTGACGTTTGTCTGGGCCCTCCGCTAGGTCGACTCAGCCTTAAATGAGTACCGAGCGCGGTGTGTAAGGGGCCGTCCATAAATGACGTCACGCACCTGGGGGGGGGGTCAGACATTTGTGACGATGTATGACGAGGGGGGGGGTGGGTTGAGAAATGTGACGTCACATCAACATGCGCAACTTTATAAATAAATTTAGACAACACGTTCTACTTAATAAAATAGACTTTTTAATAAAAGTTTTCTCCCACAACATCAGAGTGTCAGCGCCACATTAAATACGCACTACAATGACAATAGTTTAAAGCTATTTGAAGCATGTTTTAAAAAAAAAAATTGGGGGGGGGGGGGAGGGGGCAGAGGCCTATGACGTCATATTTTAGGGGGTTGTCTGACTTTTTGTGACGCCGTGTGACGATGGGGGGGGGGGGGGACAAAAATCGCGTGACGTCATTTATGGACGGCCCCTAGAACATTACAGTATGCAATCCGCACCCTTAACAGGTGCTCGCTAACAGCACTTGCCCCAAACAACCCATATAGGGGATCTTTCACCCACGAACGGGGCCCCATCACAATCTCCATAAACAGCGGGTCGATAAACACACCCAAAAACTTCGTACCGTTTTGTAGGACAGTCAACAGTGGCTCATTGTGTTGGGTCCGCCGGCCATAGGAACGTGGAATCTCGAACCTGGGATGGTCCCAGTTGCTGCAATCGACCCTCCTCCGCTGCACCCCCGTCACCGACCACCGCAGTGATGTATAGTCGATGAGCTCACGAAGAAGGGCCGTGAGCCGAAACGTCACCTGTTATGTGTTACCTTAACACCTAGCGGTTTGTTCACGATTGGTTACCGCAGTTAATCAACTTTGAGGCCAACGTTGGTTCGGGTGAGGCTCACTTAACGGACCGGCCTTGCCCAGTTTGTAATTTTTTTAAAAAATGTACAATTTATTTTTGGCTCGGCCACAAACTAAACCACCCAAAATCGCCCCCACCCCATCTCCACCACCACCCCCTCCCCCCCCCCCCCCCCCCTTCCTTCCCTATCGACTGAATTGTGTTTTTTTAAATAAAGAGTCAAAATATAGAGCTGAGTAATAAATGTACGGTCGACACAGATGTTCCTTTGTACGCCTGCTGGACCGCATCTCAACTTCGTAACAACAATGGTTCCCCCCATCACCCGGTTATAGCCTGTAACAGAACTGTTGGGGCAAGTGTTGTGAGCGAGTAGCAACCACGCCCGGCCGCCTTTGTCTCCCCCCCCCAATGACGATGGGGTTTGATTTTTTTTTTGCACATCGCGCCAGGTAACTAATTTGAGGCTGAGTCGACTAGGTGATGCCCAGGACCGGTCACATGCAAGCAAGCTCAACATACGTACGTGTGAAGGAAGGCACAGCACATGCTTGTATGTTGAACTTCTTTCGCACCATACGTAGCCAATCGTGCTAATCAGAGGTGCAGTGTTGAGTCTATGGGCAGTGTTGAGTCTATGGTGCAGTGTTGAGTCTATGGGCAGTGTTGAGTCTATGGGCAGTGTTGAGTCTATGGGCAGTGTTGAGTCTATGGGCAGTGTTGAGTCTATGGGCAGTGTTGAGTCTATGGGCAGTGTTGAGTCTATGGGCAGTGTTTAGTCTATGGGCAGTGTTGAGTCTATGGGCAGTGTTTAGTCTATGGGCAGTGTTGAGTCTATGGGCAGTGTTTAGTCTATGGGCAGTGTTGAGTCTATGAGCAGTGTTGAGTCTATGGGCAGTGTTGAGTCTATGGGCAGTGTTGAGTCTATGGTGCAGTGTTGAGTCTATGGGTAGTGTTGAGTCTATGGGCAGTGTTGAGTCTATGGTGCAGTGTTGAGTCTATGGTGCAGTGTTGAGTCTATGGTGCAGTGTGTATGTACGTTGAACTTCTTTCGCACCGTACGTAGCCACCCGCGCTAATCGGAGTTAATGGGGCGGGTAAGGACAACAAACTAAACACAAAAAAAGCACTTCTAGCGAAATGAGTTTGTCGATCGAGACGACGATTTCAAAGTTGCATCACGGCTCCCCCAGTGGGGCTTCCTAACATCGGCGGGGGGAAGAACGTTCCAGACGGGTCGCAGAAGCAGCAGCAGCAGCAGCAGCGGCAGCATCCGAAGGCGCCGCGGCGACGCGGCTGGCTCAGCCGTCTCTGTCCGACGGCTGAGCCAGCCGCGTGGCGACGGTTCCCGGTCCCCCTCGACGAGATCAGCGAGCGGTCGCCCGTGCGGCTTCACACGCGGCGAGCCACTCCGTCGCGTTCGTAGCGGCGAGCGCGGCGACCCGTTGCGGCGGGGCCTCTCCGCCTGCCGTGCACGTGTGAGCGCGTCTCCAGTGAAGGGCCTCCTCGAGAGGAGCGTTGTCAAGTCGCCACTGCACTCGTGGAGTGGCCGAATCGGAGGCACTATTGTTTATGGACACGCAACCAACGGCGCGTGGGCTTTCGCGACCAGTGTCACCCATAGTAGGGGTTCGATTGGCTGAGATCTCATCGAGAGTCGACTACGGTCCCCCGTCAGGACGGCTGGGTAGACTGCCTGACTGCCGGCGCCGAGATCATGAAGACGGCGATGACCCCGGCAGCGCGACGGGGATCGCCCCCCCCACTCCATACGACAGCCCCGAGACCCCCTCCAGGTTGCCCCCTTTTATACCGTCGGCGTGGCCTGGCTCCGCGCCCGGCCACGCCCCCCGGCCACGCCTTTCGGCCACGCCCCTTTTCTAGAACCTCCCCGGGGCGTTCCTGGTGCGTCACTTCCGTGACCTTTGCCCCCCTCTCGATCCCCCTCTGGTCTACCACGTGGCCTGCTGACGTCAGGGCTGCTGTAAGCTGCAGATCTCCTTCGCCGCCAGCATCCGGCCCTGTAGCTGCCACGTGACCGATTCTATGTCACTGCACAGGGCGTTGTCACTTCAGGACCGCAGCCTTCATTCCGCCGAATCTGTTGATTGTAACGAGGAACGTCGAACACTGGGATTGTGAACGTTGTGCTCGTGACGAATTGGCCACGGTTCCGTTTACGTGACGCGACCGTCGCTAATTGGCTGCGTCGGGTGGTGGCGGGTTTAACGACACAACATTTACACGATCTAACCCGCCCCCCCCACGCCCGCCCCCCCCCCCCCCAAAAAAACAAAAACAACCAACCTTTATTAGGGATGACATTGTTTCGCGAAAGCCCTCGTATCAAACCGAGCCTTGTCAAAAGCCACAACTACAACGACTAACCACATCGCTGCTGCACGGTCACCGAGGAAGAGCTATTCCGTGGATGACCCCAGAGGTTGGCCCATGGTTGACTGCTCATCAGCGAAGTAATAATAGTGGTGGTGGTGGGGGGCTGAGTCGATGGTGCTGCTTCGATATACGGCACCCCAGCACAGAGGCTCGGGGGAGTGGCGGGGGGCCGATGGGATCCTGGAATCGAACCCAGGTTGTGTGTGTGTGTTAAGCGGCACGTGACCACCCCAGCCACTCCACCCACCCCACCCACCCACACCACCCACCTCACCCCACCTAACCCACCGACCCCACCCAACACCACCCACTGCACCCACCACACCCACCCTATTCACCCACCCCACACAACAACCCCACCCCACCCACACCACCCCACACAACCACCCCACCCCACCTACACCACCCACACCACCCACACCACCCACCAAACCCACACCACCCACCCCACACACCCACCCCACCCACACCACCCACACACCCACCCCACCACACCCACCTACACCACCCACCCCACCCCACCAACACCACCAACACCACCAACACCACCAACACCACCCACCCAACCACACACCACCCACACCACCCCACACAACCACCCCACCACACTCACCCACACCACCCACCCCACCACATCCACCTACACCGCCCACCCACACACCCACCCCACCACAGCCACACCACCACACCCACCCCACCACACACACCCACCCCACCCACACCACCCACCCCACCCACACCACCCACACCACCCACCCACCCACACACACACCCACCCACCCACCCCACCCACCCCACCACACCCACACCACCCTTTGCTATTATGACGTCCCAGACATTGAGGGATCTTTTGCACAGAAATAAATGGCCCTGGCTACGGAGAGAGAGGAAAATAGAGAGAGGGAGAGATAGAAAGGGGGAGATAGAGAGGGGGATAGGGAGAAGAAGATAGAGAGGGAGATAGGGGGAGATAAAGAGAGGGAGAGAGAGAGGGAGATATAGAGGGAGATAGAGAGGAAGATAGAGAGGGAGATAGAGAGAGATAGAGAGGGAGAGAGAGAAGGAGATAGAGAGAGGGAGATAGAGAGGGAGATAGAGAAAGATAGAGAGGGAGATAGAGAGAGAGATAGAGAGGGAGAGAGAGAAGGAGATAGAGAGAGGGAGATAGAGAGGGAGATATAGAGGGAGATAGAGACAGGGAGATAGAGAGGGAGATAGAGAGGGAGATAGAGAGATAGATAGAGATAGAGAGGGAGATAGAGAGGGAGATAGAGAGAGGGAGATAGAGAGGGAGATAGAGAGGGAGATAGAGAGAGATAGAGATAGAGAGGGAGATAGAGAGGGAGATAGAGAGAGGGAGTTAGCGAGAGGGAGATATAGAGGGAGATAGGGAGTGAGTTAGAGAGAGGGAGATAGAGAGAGGGAGATAGAGAGAGGGAGATAGAGAGGGAGATAGAGAGAGGGAGATAGAGATGGAGATAGGGAGTGAGTTAGAGATAGGGAGATAGAGAGAGGGAGATAGAGATAGAGAGAGATAGAGAGAAGGAGATAGGGAGAGGGAGATAGAGAGAGGGAGATAGAGAGGGAGATAGAGAGATAGAGAAGGAGATAGAGAGAGCGAGAGAGAGAAGGGGAGATAGAGAGAGGGAGAGAGAGGCAGATAGAGAGAGAGGGAGGGAGATAGAGAGGGAGATAGAGAGGGAGATAGAGAGGGGGAGATAGAGAGAGATAGAGGAGATAGAGAGGGAGATAGAGAGAGGGAGATAGAGAGGGAGAGATAGAGAGGGAGATAGGGAGAGGGAGATAGAGAGGGAGATAGAGAGGGAGATAGAGAGAGAGGGAGATAGAGAGGGGGAGATAGAGACGAAGATAGAGAGAGATAGAGAAGGAGATAGAGGGAGGGAGATAGAGAGGGGGAGATAGAGATATATAGAGAGGGAGATAGATAGAGAGAGGGAGAGAGAGGGAGATAGAGAGAGAGGGAGATAGAGAGGGGGAGAGAGAGAGGGAGATAGAGAGGGAGATAGATAGGGAGATAGGGAGATAGAGAGGGAGATAGAGAAAAGGAGATAGAGGGAGATAGAGAGATAGAGAGGGAGATAGAGAGGGAGATAGAGAGTGGGAGATAGAGAGAGGGAGATAGAGAGGAAGATAGAGCGAGAGATAGAGAGGGAGATATAGAGGGAGATAGAGAAAGGGAGATAGAGGGAGATAGAGAGATAGAGAGGGAGATAGAGAGGGAGATAGAGAGGGGGAGATAGAGAGAGAGATAGAGAGAGGGAGAGGGAGATAGACAGAGGGAGCTAGAGAGGGAGAGATAGAGAGGGAGATAGGGAGAGGGAGATAGAGAGGGAGATAGGGTGAGATAGAGACGAAGATAGAGAGAGATAGAGAAGGAGATAGAGAGAGAGGGAGATAGAGAGGGGGAGATAGAGAGGGAGATAGAGAGGGAGATAGATAGAGAGAGGGAGATAGAGTGAGGGAGATAGAGAGGGAGATAGAGAGATAGAGAGGAAGATAGAGAGGGAGATAGAGAGGGAGATAGAGAGGGGGAGATAGAGAGGGAGATAGAGATGGGGAGATAGAGAGAGGGAGATATAGAGGAAGATAGAGCGAGAGATAGAGAGGGAGATAGAGAGAGAGGGAGATAGAGAGTGAGATAGAGACAGAGGGAGAGAGAGAGGGAGATAGAGAGAGGGAGATAAATAAGGAGATAGAGAGGGAGATAGGGAGATAGAGAGGGATATAGAGAGAGGGAGATAGAGAGGAAGATAGAGCGAGAGATAGAGAGGAGATAGAGAGGGAGATAGAGAGGGGGAGATAGAGAGGGGGAGATAGAGAGGGGGAGATAGGAAGGGAGATAGATAGAGAGAGGGTGAGAGAGGGAGATAGAGATAGAGAGGGAGATAGAGAGAGGGAGATAGAGAGAGGGAGATAGAGAGGGAGATAGAGAGAGGGAGATAGAGAGGGAGATAGAGAGAGGGAGATAGAGAGAGATAGAGAGATAAAGAAGGAGATAGAGAGGAAGATAGAGAGAGAGAGATAGAGAGATATAGAAGGGGAGATAGAGAGAGATAGAGAAGATAAAGAGAGAGATAAGCATGCCACTGTTGGAAGCTGCAAGCGCGCAGACCCCATAGCAGAGAGAGGGAGCGCGTCCAGTCATTTAATCATCTCACAGAATCGACAATTAAGCACATATTTATGTAATTGCTTCCAGATTTCTGCCCTCTCTCTCTCTCTCTCCGGCTTGTAATGTATCCTCTCTAAGCACACACCCCCTCATCCTCCCTCAGTCTACCAAATTACAAAGATAAGGCAAAAGATCCCGCCCCCCAACACCACCACCACCTCCTACAC
>NC_133725.1:3421312-3465172 GCF_048934315.1 Petromyzon marinus | reverse complement strand
AGAGCGCGGAAGATGCCCAGGCTGCTGGCCGGACGTTTCCCCTCCAGGGCCACCTTCCTCGCCCTGTATACGGCGAGCTTGGCGTAGACGGAGAGCACGTTGACCGGCCCCTGAAGATGTTGGGGTCCGTCGCCCTTCGGGTATCCAAGATGAGGACCGTCGGGGAGAAGTGGAGGCTGAACCTTAGGAGGATGTTTCTCAGGACCTTGAACACAGCGAGTCCAGGCTCTTGCACTCCACGTATTGGTGCGCCACCGTCTCCACTTTGCCGCAGAACCGGCACTCCGGAGACGTGTCGGTGAAGCGCGCCAGGGAGACATTCATGGTGACGGTGCCGTGGGCAATGCTCCAGCTGAGGTCGCCGATGCGGTTGTACGTCGGGCTGGAGTAGAGTTGCCTCCAGCGAGGCCTCTCCGGAGAGACGCAGGGCTAGGGGCTTTCCTCCAGGCATGGTCCTTGTGGCTCCTCAGGGTGTCCTGTTGGTGGAACCGGACCACGTAGGAGTAGAGCACCTTCCTCTTTACATTTGCGAAGGCCACCTCCGGCAGGTCTTCCAGCGGGCACGGGTCGTGATCCGCCTTCGTTTGTCGGCAGTGGCGAGGCAGCGGCACGACGGAGAGCTCCGGTGGAGGGGGACCGAGAGGGGCCTCGCCATCCCCGATGCCGAGGAGGGCGTTCTCACCGCTGCCGCTGAGGAGGCCCCCTTGGCTTCGGCCACCATCCGGGCAGCCACCCGCGCAAGCGCCGGGTGAATCCCGGGTCTGGCGGAGGAGGCCGCGCAACCCGAACCCTAAACGCGCGGCCACCGCCGATTACGAGCCCTACCCACGCCCCCCAGCGAGTGCCGTCCTAGGCGATGCTGGGGGGGGGGGTGAAAATGAAAACGAAAACTTGGTTGATGGCGGCACGCCTGAGGGAGGCACGGTGGGGTAACCGCCGCCACCACCACCGCCACCGCGCCACCACCGCCACACGCCGCCCCAGCAGCCTCAGGGCAAGAGGAACCGCCAGCCGGTGCGGCGCCTGACGGCGCCACGCTGCAGGAGGGCGACGAAGGTCGGCTCACCTCACCCGAAGGGAGAGCAACAAGAACCTCAGTTGCCAGAGGGCCAGCCACCCTGTTCCCGACGGGGGCCCTGCCATCACCAACGGCAAAAAGAGGATTCTGCCGAGCCGCAGTTTTAGCAAGCGGGAGGACTCTGACGACGAGGTGTCGGAGACCGAAGGAGAGGACGAACGTGATGTGAGGCCAGCTGCTCGCAAGTCAACGGCGAGTGCGGATATGCCCCTGGGGACATCCACCGCTTCCTAGTGGCCACTTTCAGGAGGCCTAAAGTCTTTTTTCCCTGACCTCGCCGCTTTCCTCAAAGCATCGCAACAAATTTGCCGCAACTGCGACAGGTTTGGTTTCACGACGCAGGGATGCTACCGCCTAAGAGCGTTTCGTGCGCAAGGCGAAGAGGGACCTTGCTTCCGCTCAGAAGCAACCCGGCCCCCCGCAGCTACTGCTACCACCACCACCACCACCACACGACAACAACATGATCGCTTCATTCTATTAGGGTTGATAGTCTGAACTGTAACAGCGCTCGCAGCGACAAGAGGCGGGACCAGATCTGCCGCTTTGTCGGGGAACACAAAGCAGATGTGACTCTCCTCCAGGAAACCTACCTTGACCCAATGCGACTCTCCTCCAGGAAACTCACCTCGACGCCACTCTGGAGGCCCAACGCCAGCCTTGCCTAGGAGGCCGAGGCCTTCGTCAGCCACGCCGAGGACAACCTCGCCGGCGTGGCGATTGCGCTCGGTTCGCGGTTTGCACCTGGAGAAATCGTCAAAGGTCACTTGATTTCTGTCGACTTTGTCCTGAATAACTCCAGGCCTGAGGTACGGGAAGGAGCCCTTGCTGATAGACCTGGGCCCGGTTGACTACACGAGGCTGCCAGGTTATCACCAGAGCCTCTTGGATGCGTGGCGGAGCTTCGAGTGGAGCAGAACGCGCGCACCCTACGACCTCGCGCGGTTCCTGAACGAGCCCCTTGTTCTGCAACGGCCTCTTCCAGGGGATCAGAGGAGAGAGGGACCCTGGCTCAACGCCTCACATTGGCAGGGCTGCGGACAGTCTTCAACCTCGTGGAAGGTGACACTGACGGCTGCTCTGAGCTGCTTCCAGTGTCCAGGGGGGGCCTGCTCAAGGCGCGGCTCCGGCTGGAGCACGCCACGTGACACACACACGTGTCGGTGATGTGCAGCGCGTCTTCCTCGAACGCTGGGGAGCCGGACAAGCCCCTCTCTGTTACCAGCGTGGACGGCACCCCCCACGTGTTCACGTTCTGAAGCGCTCGCTCGTCACCGTGGCGTGCGCGATGACCACCACCACCACCACCACTGCCACCACCACGGGAATTTTTTTGTGTTGTGCACGGCGCATCGAGCGCCACAGCGCCTGTGTGGTTTACAGTGTTTGTGTTATTTGTGTTGCTGGTGACTTTGTGTATTTGTGTTGCTGGTGACTTTGTGTATTTGTGTTGCTGGTGACTTTGTGTTATTTGTGTTGCTGGTGACTTTGTGTATTTCGTATCGGAATCGCACCCAGTGCTGTTGCTGCTGGCGGCAATAAAAGTTGTTTAAAAGTCAAAAGTCTCTCCATCTCTCTCTTCCCCCTCTCTCTCCCTCCCTATTTCCCGCTCCTGTCAGCCAGACCGCACGTTCAAGCACTCACGAGACAAAGATCCCCCGTGTAGCCTCACCAGACTGTATGGGGCAAGTGCTGTTAGCGAGTAGCAGCACCTATGAAGGCCGCCTTTGTCTCCCTAAGTAGCGATGTTTACACACCTCACCAGGTACTCATTTTAGGGATGAGTCGACCTAGGGGGAGGCCCAGGACCGGTTCAGATATTCGTCACTGTCGGTGGCCGTGAGCGAAAATCGAACTCGGGTTTCCGAGCGCGACAGCGAGCTAACCGCTGCGCCACCGCTCTCCACACACACACGCACACAGACCAGACACACAGACATTGAGCCGCACGCACGGACACACACACACAGACACACACAGAGACATTGACACACATACCCGCACACGCACGGACACAAAAAAAGACAAAGATCCCCCGTATAGCCTGTAACAGACTGTAGGATCAAGTGCTGTTAGCGAGCACCTATAAAGGCCGGCACGGCACACGAGGGGGGTGGGTGGCCAACACCACGCCCGGCTGCCTTTGTCTCCCTCGTAGCGATGTTTACACACCGCACCAGGTACTCATTTCAGGCTGAGTCGACCTAGGGGAGGCCCAGGACCGGTTCAGATAATCGTCACTGGTGTTGGCCGTGAACGGGAATCGAACCCGGGTCGCCAGGTTCATAGCGCAGCGTAGCCTTAACCGCTACCCTACCGCTCCCCACGCACGGAAACACACACACACGCACACACACACGCTCCTACGAGGCCAAGCACGCGAAGTCCTTCTGGGATATTTAAGGTCAACGCATTCGCTAGGCAGCCGACGCGACATGCGTAGCGGGGAACTTCTCACCACCACCACCACCACCGCACACCACCCCCACCACGCCCTCCCCGCCCCCCAACCTAGGTCCACTCGGCCTCAAACGAGAGTCGCCCCGGTTTTGGAACCTTGTGGGGGGAGAGAGACAAAGGCGGCCGCGCGTGACTTCTGTCAAACAAGCACCAGCCCCGCCGCGTCTGCAGCGAGCGAGATGCTCCCCGTCACTGGGACGGTGGCTGCTGCTGATGATGATGATGCTGCTGCTGATGATGCTGCTGCTGCCGACTCGCTAACAGCACTTGGCCCCAAGAGTCTGCGTGGGCTACACGGGGGGGACAGTTGACTTTACCTGTGGTTTACCCACCCACAAAAACACATAAATTATACACACACTGTGCTTCAAAAAATATTAACACTTACATGGGACTATCGTTTAGAGTGGGGAAAAGGAACGCATATTTAATAACAACGCTGTAGCATGATAGCAAATGTTTGTTAATAGCTTCAAGAAGTCAAAGAGTCTCTCCCACTTGTTCGCCATCGATGTCAACGCGTGCCTGGAATCTCCTCCAGGTGATCTACAGAGCCCACAGAGGCGTTGTTAGCAAAGTATCGCGAGTGTTAACATGTATTTGAAAGCGCCCCGTATAGTGTAGTATATATAGTGTAGTATATTGTAGTGTAGTATATAGTAGTATAGTGTATTATATAGTAGTGTAGTACAGGGTAGTCCCCAACTTACGATGGAGATGCGTTACGACGACCCCATCGTAAGTCGAAAATGTCGTAAGTCGAAAATAACGTAAGTCGAAAATCTCGTAAGTCTAAAATAACGTAAGTCGAAAATGTCGTAAGTCGAAAATGCCGTAGGTCGAAAATATCGTAAGTCGAAAATGTCGTAAGTCTAAAATGTCGTAAGTCGAAAATGGCCTAGCTACCCAGGAGTCTTAAAGAATGGTGATAATTTAGCAAAACAGAGCAATTTACAGTACCGTACTGTATAAACTATATACTGCATGTATTTATTAATTACAATACTGTATTGCACAGTAACATTTAAAGTAAAAAAACAAGGTACATTCTTAGCCTACCTATATGAACTGCAATTTCATAGAACGTTTTTTTTTCAGGAAACAATCCTATCTGCTGTAAAAAAAACTTTTAACATGCATTGAACGTATCGTATCGTGGTAACCCTGAAATGAAATCGCTAAAGCTATGTACCATACGTGCATTGAACGTATCGTGACGTATCATATCCTACTGTTACTCACCAAGATTCTGTCCGTCGTCTGCATACTTGAACGATGTTAAGTTGTTGATGGCCACATTAACTCAGTTATCGGAAGAGGAGGATGGCGATGATAAAGTTACAGTGTCGTATCTCGTAGCACGCTGCTGCGTTTGCCTGCCGCGCGAAATATAGCGATAGCGATAACGACAATATTTTTCAATTTTGTCATTATCGCTAGCGCCATCATAAGATCGAAATATCGTAAGTCGGACCGTCGTAAGTCGGGGACTACCTGTATTTGCTCAGGATGAGCGAATATTTATTTACTTTTCGATTTAAAGCTTTCGTGACTGCAATGATTCATCTTCTTTGGTTCTTTCGGTAAAGTCACGTAGAATGAGAATAAAATAATAAATTGATAAAATAAAATATTATATTGTTATTTTATTTTATCAATTTATTATTTTATTCTCATTCTACGTGACTTTACCGAAAGAACAAAGAAGATTTATTTACTTGTGCGTATTATTTATGTATGCCGCAAGGAGGAATCCGATGAGCTATAAAGCTCTTTTTTTGCACAGATGTCAAATATAATAATAGGGGTTTTCCCCTTTTTTCTGGCAAAAGGGGAAAAACCCTATTATTACATTTTGGTACTGGCAAAGGAGGTCTAATGATGTAGATGCTCACCCCGAGCCCTCATTACTTTGCTAGTGGCATTGTCTTTGAGCTGTGTTAACGCCTTTTGGCGTCATCTGGTCGAGCACCAATTGGGTCGAGGCTCAAAAGAAAGCCGTCCCTTGGTGTGGACCAATCAGTTTCAAGGACAATGCCACATATATTATCATGTTTTTTGTTTGCATTTTGACTGCAGGTATTGTGGTTAATGCAGTAACATGAATCCTTGTAAAAAGGTTTCAGTTTTGTTGCCAGAAAAAATGGGAAAAACCCTATTATTATTACATTATGGTACTGGCAAAGTGAGGCCTAATGATGTAGATGTCCAATGCCAAGGTACGTGGCGAAAAGAGTAAATAAATGTTTGAAAGATGTCCCCAAGACAAAGGTAAAGATCCCCCGCGTAGCCTCAACAGACTGTTGGGGCAAGTGGCTGTTAGCGAGTAGCAGCAGCGCCCTAAATACAAAGACAAAGATTCCCCCGGTAGCCTCTACACACTGTTGGGGCAAGTGCTGTTAGCGAGCAGCGGCACATGCGAAGGCCGGCACAGGTGGTGGATGGCCAGCACCACGCCCGGCCGCCTTTGTCTCCCCGTAGTGGCGATGTTTACGACACGCCGCACCAGTTACTTGAATTTGTTGTCTTTCCCCCGCACCTCAGCGTGCGTACTCACTTGAGGCTGAGTCAACCTAGGGGAGGCCCAGGACCTGTTCAGGAAATCGCCACCTCTGTTGAGTGGCCGTGGGTGGGGATCGAACCCGGGTTGTTGTTTACACGCTTTCTATAAACTCTGTCTGTTGTTGTAGTATCCTCAAATCTTGTAACTCAATTTTAACTCACTTCCCAATGTGGTATCGACTGCAAACTTGGTATACGCATGTCATACTGATGACAATACTATATTCTTACTCTTTGGTTCTATTCGGTAAAGTCACGTAGGTAAATAATAAAACAACAATAATCACGACGTTTCGGCCATAACACAAGCGGCCTTCATCAGGTGAAGGGACGAGTCTGTCTTATGTTTCCGCTTGGGTCTAATTGCTCACGGTTCCTTACGTTGTGGCAAGCTTCGGGGCCACCCCCTGGAGTCGTGGAGTTCTTCCATTACTAGTAGGGTACATTTCATAAAAGCATGTTTTTTTTTAATATTTCTTATTTTTCTCTCTTTCTCTCTCCGCTGGCTTGCCTGCTCAAGGCGCGGCTCCGGCTGGAGCACGCCACGTACCACACACACGTGTCGGTGATGTGCAGCGCGTCTTCCTCGAACGCTGGGGAGGCGGACAAGCCCCTCTCTGTTACCAGCGTGGACGGCACCCCCCACGTGTTCACGTTCTGAAGCGCTCGCTCGTCACCGTGGCGCTCGCGATGAACACCACCACCACTGCCACCACCACTACCATCATCACCACTACCATCATCACCACCACGTGGCTTTTATTTCGTGTTGTGCGCGGTGCATTTAGCGCCACAGCGCGTGGACGTACAGCGTTTGTTGTTATTTGTGTTGCTGGTGACTTTGTGTATTTGTGTTGCTGGTGACTTTGTGTGTTTGTGTTGCTGGTGACTGTGTATTTGTGTTGCTGGTGACTTTGTGTATTTGTGTTGCTGGTGACTTTGTGTATTTGTGTTGCTGGTGACTTTGTGTATTTGTGTTGCTGGTGACTTTGTGTGTTTGTGTTGCTGGTGACTTTGTGTATTTGTGTTGCCGGTGACTTTGTGTGTTTCGTATCGGAATCGCCTCCAGTGGTGCTGCTGCTGCTGGCGGCAATAAAAGTTGTTTAAAAAGTCAAAAAAGGTATCTGCCGGCTTCGTAGCGCGGCGCGCTCACCACTGCACCAACCCCTGCACGTGACCTCGTCCCCATCATCAGCGACCGTCTCAGCGTCGACCGCGGGCACGATTCAACTTAAAACCTACGAAGGACTTGATTTGAAGCTTTCGTGACTGCAGCAATTACTCTTTGTTTTTTTGTTGTTGTTGGGTAAAGTCACGTATAAATAAGAAATAATAAAATAACATAGTAGCGTTATAAGAAATAATAAAATAACATAGTAGCGTTATTTATACGTGACTTTACCGAGAAAAAAAACACAAAGAGTAATTCCTGCAGTCACGAGAGCTTCGAATCAAGTTTGAACCACGTCTTCGGGGGGGGGGTAAGAGGTTTGTGTCTTTGTGTTGTCTCTGCTTGTGCATCTGCCTTTGTGTCTTGGCTTGGATTTGTGTCTCTGTGCTGTCTCTGCCTGTGTGTGGGCCTTGTTGCTTCCGAGTGTGTGCTGGAGCCCCACTTTGGCTCCATGCATACATCATGCTAATGTTGTCCCATTGTCTCTCAGCCTTACCTTCTCTGCCTATTTAAGGCGACTTCGCTGTGTGCGTGTCTCTGTGCTGGTTCGCTTTACTTGGATGTCTGTGTGTGTGCGTGTGTGTGCGGTCTGTATTTTGAGTTTCATACTTAACTTGCAATTTAGCAATCTTTGAAATAGCGTGATCAACCGGACTATGCGTTAATTGTGTTTTGACCGACCGGCTGTGTTGCTTTATATGGTTTCCAAAAATGTTTTGCTAAACCCTGTTTGTCTGGTATGCTTCTCTCTCTGTGTCCCCTGTTGAATCTGTGTCAGTTCCCCCCTACTTGGGTGTCTGTATATACATCTGAGGTTATGTGTTTCCCCTCTCTCTCGTAAATGTAGCTCTTCTGTACCTGATGATGGCTGCTTGTGTTGCAACCGAAACGTCGTGCGCTATTGTGTTATTTTATTATTTCTTATTTATACGTGACTTTACCGAAAAAACCCTAAGAGTCAAACCTACGATCCCTTTTGTTGTTCGTTATGGTGCCAGAAAGATGTGGCCACGACTTAAAAAACGATAAAATATAAATGTTGACTTGAAGCTTTCGTGACTGCAGGAATTCATATGCCTGGTAACGTAGATATAAAAGAATAAAATAAAATTTAAATGTGAACAGATTCAATTGAAAATAATAAAAGCAAAAAGCCCGCGACGTTTCGATCGCAACACGAGCGGTCTTCATCAATTTTTTTTTATCTACGTGACTTTACCGAAACAGCCAAGGCTAGACTATACATATATTGTTTTCATTTATTTACCAGGTAAGGCTCCGCTACGCTGTCCGCGCGGTTCTTTTTCAGAAGCGACATGGCCATCACGAATGTGTTGGCGCAGTGGGCTCATCATCATCGTCGTCATCGTCGTGTGGATATTTAAAGCAGCAGCCAAATAACTCTAAACGCGTGGTGACGTTGATTCTCAATGTGGAGGGGTTAAAACCGGAGGACCCGGAGAAAAATCCACGCGACCACGGGAAGAGAGAGAGAGAGAGAGACACGCAAACTTCGAATATACAGCAGCAGGCGTCAGGGTCGGAATTGAATACACAACCTCCTGCGTGCCAGGAGAAGGAGTTAACATCTCATAGCCACCGAGGCTCCCTACTATGAACCCACCGCAGGCTGTGTCTGTGAGATGCAGCGACAGCGACTTCGTGCGCGATTATCACCCTGTGCCACACAGAGACAGCTGTCACTGAGGGTGCCCCTAGGCATGACCACAAAGCAGCAGTAGCAACATCGCCTCCCCTACTGACAAACTAACACACAGGGACAGCTGCCACTGAGGGTGCCCCTAGGCTAGACCACACAGCAGCAGCGACATCGCCTCCCCTACTGACAGACTAACACACAGAGACAGCTGCCACTGGGGGTGCCCCTAGGCTAGACCACACAGTAGCAGCAGCAACATCGCCTCCCCTACTGACAGACTAACACACAGGGACAGCTGCCACTGGGGGTGCCCCTAGGCTAGACCACACAGCAGCAACAGCAACATCGCCTCCCCTACTGACAGACTAACACACAAGGACAGCTGCCACTGGGGGTGCCCCCTAGGCTAGACCACACAGCAGCAGCGACATCGCCTCCCCTACTGACAGACTAACACACAGTGACAGCTGCCACTGGGGGTGCCCCTAGGCTAGACCACACAGCAGTAGCAAAATCGCCTCTCCTACTGATAACTAACACACAGGGACAGCTGCCACTGGGGGTGCCCCTAGGCTAGACCACACAGCAGCAGCAGCAACATCGCCTCCCCTACAGACAGACTAACACAGGGACAGCTGCCATTGGGGGTGCCTCTGGGCTAGACCACACAGCAGCAGCAACATCACCTCGCCTACTGACAGACTAACACACAGGGACAGCTGCCGCTGGGGGTGCCCCTAGGCTAGACCACACAGCAGCACCAACATCGCCTCCCCTACTGACAGACTAACACAGGGACAGCTGCCACTGGGGGTGCCCCTAGGCTAGACCACAGCAGTAGCAACATCGCCTCCCCTACTGACAGACTAACACAGGGACAGCTGCCACTGGGGCTGCCCCCAGCAGCAAGACCACGTGTACTAAAATGTATATTTTATTGAGATCGCCAGAAATCAATCACGGATGATTTCTGCAGGGATATTTCTGAATGCTTGCCTGATAATTCGTCACATGCTTATCTCTGGAGGGGAGGGGGCAGTGTATATTCATGTTTGTATATTTGTGTTGTCTTTATCGCTAAGAGGAGTACCCAGACAAGGAATGTTATTAAATACATTTTTATTAAATTATCCACGGTCCCTCGCCCCTCTCCTGGAATGTGACTGTACGTTGAACTTCTATCGCACCGTACGTAGTGTTGAGTCTATGGGCAGTGTTGAGTCTATGGGCAGTGTTGAGTATCTGGGCAGTGTTGAGTCTGTGGGCAGTGTTGAGTCTATGGGCAGTGTTGAGTCTGTGGGCAGTGTTGAGTCTGTGGGCAGTGTTGAGTCTATGGGCAGTGTTGAATCTATGGGCAGTGATAATTGTTTTTTACCTTTTTATCTGGCAACAAAACTGACACCTTTTGTACGAGGAGTCATGTTTGCATTGACTACAATACCTGCGGTCGGAATGCAAACAAAAAACATAACTCTGATAATGTGTGCACTGTCCTTGAAATTGATTGGTCCACAACCGAGACAGCTATGGGTAGTGTTGAGTCTATAGGTAGTGTTGAGTCTCTGGCAGTGTTGAGTGTCTGGGCAGTGTTGAGTCTATGGGCGGTGTTGAGTCTATGGGCAGTGTTGGGTCTATGGGCAGTGTTGAGTCTATGGGCAGTGTTGAGTATCTGGGCAGTGTTGAGTCTATGGGCAGTGTTGAGTCTATGGGCAGTGTTGGATCTATGGGTAGTGTTAAGTCTATGGGCAGTGTTGAGTCTATGGGTAGTGTAGAGGTTATGGGCAGTGTTGAGTCTATGGGCAGTGTTGAGTGTCTGGGCAGTGTTGAGTGTCTGGGCAGTGTTGAGTCTGTGGGCAGTCTTGAGTCTATGTACACATACTCCCACACAGACACACACTCACAGACACACACACTCCCACACACAGACACATACTCCTACATACATACATATACCCACACACACAGACACACACTCCCATATACATACACCCACACACACAGACACACACTCCCACATACATACATCAACATACAGACAAATACACACACACACAGACACATGCTCTCACATACATATACCCACACGCACAGACACACACTCCCACATACATACACACACAGACACATGCTCTCACAGACATATACCCACACGCACAGACACATACTCTCACATACATACATACACCCACACACACAGACACACACTCCCACATACATACATACATACACACAGACACACACTCCCACATACATACACCCACACACACAGACACATACTGCCACATACATACACCCACACACACAGACACACACTCCCACATACATACACCCACACACAGACACACACTCCCACATACATACACCCACACACACAGACACATACTCTCACATAAATACACCCACACACACAGACACACACTCCCACATACATACACACCCAGACACAGACTCCCACATACATACACCCACACACAGACACATACTGCCATATACATACACACACACAGACACACTCGCACATACATACACCCACAGACACACACTTCTACATACATACACCCACACACACAGACACATACTGCCATATGCATACACACACAGACACACACTCCCACATACATACACCCACACACACAGACACATACTCTCACATACATACACCCACATACACAGACACACACTCCCACATACATACACCCACACACACAGACACATATTGCCACATACATACACACACAGACACACACTCCCACATACATACACCCACACACACATACTCTCACATACATACACCCACACACACACCTTCTACATACATACACACAGACACACATTCCCACATACCCTCACATACATACACACAGACACACACTCCCACATAAATACACACAGACACATACTGCCATATGCATACACCCACACACGCAGACACACACTCCCACATACATACACCCACACACACTCCCACATACATACACCCACACACACAGACAACACTCTCACATACACACACCCACACACACACCTTCTACATACATACACACACAGACACACATTCCCACATACCCTCACATACATACACACATAGACACACATTCCCACATACATACACACAGACACATACTGCCATATACATACACCCACACACACAGACACACACTCCCACATACATACACACACAGACACACACTCCCTCATACATACACCCACATACACAGACACACACTCTCACATACAGACACACACTTCTACATACATACACACACAGAGACACACTCCCACATACCATCACATACATACACACAGACACACACTCCCACATACATACACACAGACACATACTACCATATACATACACTCAGACACATACTACCACATACATACACTCAGACACATACTACCACATACATACACTCAGACACATACTACCATATACATACACTCACACACACAGACACATACTCCCACATACACACACACAGACACACACTCCCACATACACACACACAAAGACACACACTCCCACATACACACACACACAGACACACACTCCCACATACATACACATACAGACACACACTCCCACATACACACACACACAGACACACACTCCCACATACATACACACAGAAGATACATACTACCACATACATACACACAGATACATACTACCACATACATACACACAGACACATACTACCACATACATACACACAGAAGATACATACTACCACATACATACACACAGATACATACTACCACATACATACACACAGACACATACTACCACATACATACACACAGACACATACTACCACATACATACACACACTCACACTCTCTCTCTCTGCATCCTGCCCGTGTCCTCTCTCTGAGCCCCAGACTCAGAATCAATAGCCATCTAAATGCAAATCAGCCAACTCGCCACACGGCCATTTTTTTTGTCCTGTTATTTATTTATTTCCCGTGTGTCACGTGGGGCCCGGCGTGTGCCTGTGTAAGAGCGCGTGCGTGCGTGCGTTAGTCACTCGCGGCTAACGTCAGTGGCGATTATCCGCACCGGTCCCGGGGCGTCCCCTAGGTCGACTCGGCCTCGAATGAGTAGCCGGTGCGGTGCGTTTAAAGCATCGCCGCTGGGGAGACAAAGGCGGCCGGGTGTGGTTGCTGGCCACCCACCCCCTCCCCCGCTCGTGTGCCACAGTGCCTGTAGCCTTCATAGGCGCTGCTCGCTAACAGCACTTGCCCCGACAGTCTGTTGCAGGCTACACGGGGGATCTTTGTCTTTGGCCCTGCACAGTCGACCGGGTGCGGCATTTTAAATTTAAATCTCGGGGTTGGCCGTCGTGCGATGATCATCACTCTCACGTGCAGAGCCGGGTGGGAACGCGCTGTCATACGCCTTGTGTGGATCACAGCGTTGCACAACTAAAGCGGGGGAGGGGGAGGGGAGGATCTCAGAGGCAGGTCTGTGATATCCGCTTCTGTGGGACATTCCGTGTGACCCAAAGCATCACTTGAAGAAGAAGGGATGTCAGAGGTAGGTCTGTGATATCCGCTTCTGTGGGACATTCCGTGTGATCCAAAGCATCACTTGAAGGAGAAGGGATCTCAGATATAGCTCTGAGATATCCGCTTCTGTGGCACATTCCGTGTGGCCCAAAGCATCACTTGAAGAAGAAGGGGTATCAGAGGTAGGTCTGTGATATCCGCTTCTGTGGGACATTCCGTGTGATCCAAAGCATAACTTGAAGGAGAAGGGATCTCAGATATAGCTCTGAGATATCCGCTTCTGTGGGACATTCCGTGTGGCCCAAAGCATCACTTGAAGAAGAAGGGGTATCAGAGGTAGGTCTGTGATATCCGCTTCTGTGGGCCGTTCCGTGTGACCCAAAGCATGACTTGAATGAGAAGGGATCTCAGAGGCAGGTCTGTGATATCCGCTTCTGTGGGACATTCCGTGTGACCCAAAGCATCACTTGAAGAAGAAGGGATCTCAGAGGTAGGTCTGTGATATCCGCTTCTGTGGGCCGTTCCGCGTGACCCAAAGCATCACTTGAATGAGAAGGGATCTCAGAGGCAGGTTTGTGATATCCGCTTCTGTGGGACATTCCACGTGACCCAAAGCATCACTTGAAGAAGAAGGGATCTCAGATATAGCTCTGTGATATCCACTTCTGTGGGACATTCCGCGTGACCCAAAGCATCACTTGAAGGAGAAGGGATCTCAGAAGCAAGTCTGTGATATCCACTTCTGTGGGCCATTCCGTGTGACCCAAAGCATCACTTGAAGAAGAAGGGATCTCAGATATAGCTCTGTGATATCCGCTTCTGTGGGACATTCCGTGTGACCCAAAGCATCACTTGAATGAGAAGGGATATCAGAGGTAGGTCTGTGATATCCACTTCTGTGGGCCATTCCGCGTGACCCAAAGCATCACTTGAATGAGAAGGGATCTCAGATATAGCTCTGTGATATCCGCTTCTGTGGGACATTCCGCGTGACCCAAAGCATCACTTGAAGGAGAAGGAATCTCAGAGGCAGGTCTGTGATATCCGCTTCTGTGGGACATTCCGTGTGGCCCAAAGCATCACTTGAATGAGAAGGGATCTCAGGGGCAGGTCTGTGATATCCGCTTCTGTGGGCCATTCCGCGTGACCCAAAGCATCACTTGAAGGAGAAGGGATCTCAGGGGCAGGTCTGTGATATCCGCTTCTGTGGGCCGTTCCGTGTGACCCAAAGCATCACTTGAAAGAGAAGGGATATCAGAGGTAGGTCTGTGATATCCGCTTCTGTGGGACATTCCGCGTGACCCAAAGCATCACTTGAAGAAGAAGGGATGTCAGAGGTAGGCATGTGATATCCGCTTCTGTGGGCCATTCCGCGTGATCCAAAGCATCACTTGAATGAGAAGGGATCTCAGGGGCAGGTCTGTGATATCCGCTTCTGCCGGCCGTCCTCTACGGTACGTCACGATGGCTATGAGATGTTAACTACCTCGCCTGGTGTACAGGAGGTCGTTGGTTCTATCTCGACCCTGACGCCTGCTGCTGCTGTATATTTGGAGTTTGCGTGTCTCTCTCTCTCTCCCCGTGGTCCCGTGGATTTTTTTCTTGGGGTCTTCCGGCTTTTTTTTTCCCTCCACGTTTAGAATCAACGCTACGGGTGTTGAGTATTCGGCTACTGATACAAATGTCAACGCGATGATGATGATGATGTTGTTGATGATAACCACACTTCGCTGAGCTATGTGTGGCCAGGCCGCTTCTGAAAAAAGGCGCTACTTCTAAGCTCAGTGTAGGGGTTGCTTACGTGGTAAAACATAAAACGTATATAGTTTGGGTAGTTTTTTTTTTCAAAGTTTCGTTTAATAACACGAAGGAAGGGGACAGTTGGTGGGCTTCTACTCCGAGGTTAATTTTTTTTTTCCGACAGAAGAGCAAGCGTGGGCGATTTGTGTGATCCAGGGTGACAATACAAAACCCCCCCCATACTATAGGGGCACAAATAACACACACACACAAAAACACGCACGAAAAAACACGCACGTAAAATAACATACACACACACACACACGCGCAAAAAACCGCACACACACAAAATAACACGCCCAAAAAACACACACACACACAAGCAAAAAAAGTAACACATACAAAATAACACGCAAAAAACACACGCAAAATAAGACAGAAAATAACACGCACACACAGATTACACGCACACAAAAAAACACAAGCAAAAAACACATACAAACACGCGAAAAAAAACACACACACGCACAAAATAACACGCACAAATAAAAACAAAATTAACAAACACACGAAAATTTACACGCGCACAAAAAAAGCACGCGGCAAAAACAGACTCGCGAAAATAACACAAGCAAAAAAAACGCCACAAAAAACCGCGCGCGCACAAAAAAACACACACACAAAAACAACCACGCAATTAAAATATATTCTCACTTCGCTTCCCTATCAGGTTCTTCGCTTCTCCGCCATCTGTGACCTCTCGTGACCCCCAAGCCTGCAGTATCACGGGTCGAGTGAGCGATGGTTGGGATGGGAGCTTGGGGGGGGGGGGTGGTTGGTGGTGGTGCTGCTGCTGCTGCTGATGATCATTCAGAGCACGGGCGTTGTGTGTTTGCGTGTGTGTGTTGGTGGTAGTGTGTGTGTGTGGTGGTAGTGTGTGTGTGGTGAAAGTGTGTGTGTGTGGTAGTAGTGTGTGTGTGTGTGGTAGTAGTGTGTGTGTGTTGGTAGTAGTGTTTGTGTGTGTGTGGTGAAAGTGTGTGTGTGTGTGGTAGTAGTGTGTGTGTGGTGAAAGTGTGTGTGTGGTAGTAGTGTGTGTGTGTGTGTGGTGAAAGTGTGTGTGTGTGGTAGTAGTGTGTGTGGTGAAAGTGTGTGTGTGGTAGTAGTGTGTGTGTGTGTGGTGAAAGTGTGTGTGTGTGGTAGTAGTGTGTGTGTGTGTGGTGGTAGTGTGTGTGTGTTGGTAGTAGTGTGTGCGTGTGTGTGGTGAAAGTGTGTGTGTGTGTTGGTAGTAGTATGTGTGTGGTAGTAGTGTGTGTGTGGTAGTAGTAGTGTGTGTGTGTTAGTAGTGTGTGTGTGTGGTAGTAGTGTGTGTGTGTTGGTAGTAGTGTGTGTGTGTGTGGTGAAAGTGTGTGTGTGGTAGTAGTGTGTGTGTGTGGTAGTAGTGTGTGGGGAGCGGTAGTAGTGTTTGTGTGTGGCAATAGTAGTGTGTGTGTGTGTGGTAGTAGTAGTAGTAGTGTGTGTGTGGTAGTAGTGTGTGTGTGTGGTAGTAGTGTGTGTGTGTGGTGGTAGTGTGTGTGTGTTGGTAGTAGTGTGTGCGTGTGTGTGGTGAAAGTGTGTGTGTGTGTGTTGGTAGTAGTATGTGTGTGGTAGTAGTGTGTGTGTGTGGTAGTAGTAGTGTGTGTGTTAGTAGTGTGTGTGTGTGGTAGTAGTAGTGTGTGTGGTAGTAGTGTGTGTGTGTGGTAGTAGTGTGTGTGTGGTAGTAGTGTGTGTGTGGTAGTAGTGTGTGTGTGTTGGTAGTAGTGTTTGTGTGTGTGTGGTGAAAGTGTGTGTGTGTTTGGTAGTAGTGTGTGTGGTAGTAGTGTGTGTGTGTGGTAGTAGTAGTAGTGTGTGTGGTAGTAGTATGTGTGTGTGGTAGTAGTGTGTGTGTGTTGGTGGTAGTGTGTGTGTGGTAGTAGTGTGTGTGTGTTGGTGGTAGTGTGTGTGTGTTGGTAGTAGTGTGTGTGTGTGGTGAAAGTGTGTGCGTATGTGTGGTGAAAGTGTGTATGTGTGTTTGGTAGTAGTGTGTGTGTCTGTGGTAGTAGTGTGTGTGTGTGGTGAAAGTGTGTGTGTTTGTGGTGGTAGTGTGTGTGGTGAAAGTGGGTGTGTGGTAGTATGTGTGTAGTGAAAGTGTGTGTGTGGTAGTAGTGTGTGTGTGTGTGGTGAAAGTGTGTGTGTATGTGTGTGTGGTAGTAGTGTGTGTGTGGTAGTAGTGTGTGTGTGTGGTAGTAGTGTGTGTGTGGTAGTAGTAGTGTGTGTGTGGTAGTAGTAGTGTGTGTGTTGGTAGTAGTGTGTGTGTGGTAGTAGTGTGTGTGTGTGGTAGTGGTATGTGTGTGTGGTAGTAGTGTGTGTGTGGTAGTAGTGTGTGTGTGTGGTAGTACTAGTGTGTGTGTTGGTAGTAGTGTGTGTGTGGTAGTAGTGTGTGTGTGTGGTAGTAGTGTGTGTGTGTGGTAGTAGTGTGTGTGTGTGGTTGTAGTGTGTGTAGTAGTAGTGTGTGTGTGTTTGTAGTAGTGTGTGTGTGGTAGTAGTGTGTGTGTGTGGTAGTAGTGTGTGTGTGGTAGTAGTGTGTGTGTGAGGTAGTAGTGTGTGTGTAGTAGTAGTGTGTGTGTGTTTGTAGTAGTGTGTGTTTGTAGTAGTGTGTGTGTGGTAGTAGTGTGTGTGTGTGGTAGTAGTGTGTGGGGAGCGGTAGTGTATAGGTTAGCGCTACGCTGCGCTATGAACCCGGCGACCCGGGTTCAATTCCCGCTCACGGCAAAAACCGGGGACGATTATCTGAACCGGTCCTGGTCCTCCCCTAGGTGGACTCGGCCTCAAATGAGTACCTGATGCGATGTTGTAGTAAACATCTCCACTGGGGAGACAAAGGCGTCCGGGCATGGTGCTGGCCACCCACCCCCTCGTGTGCCATGCCGGCCATCATAGGTGCTGCTACTCACTAACATCACTCACACAGAGACCGATAGACTCACACAGAGACCCATGGACTGACACATAGACCCATAGACTCAAACAGAGACCCATAGACTCACATAGAGACCCATAGACTCACACAGAGACCCATAGACTCACACAGAGACCCACAGACTCACACAGTGACCCCGTAGACTCACACAGAGATCCATAGACTCACACAGTGACCCACAGACTCACACAGAGACCCATAGACTCACACAGTGACCCCGTAGACTCACACAGAGATCCATAGACTCACATAGATACCTATAGACTCACACAGAGATTCATAGACTCATAAAGAGACCCATTGACTCACATATAGACCCATTGACTCACAAAGAGACCCATAGACTCACACAGAGACCCATAGACTGACACGGAGACACAGACTCACACAGAGACCCATAGACTCACATAGAGACCCATAGACTCACACAGTGACCCATAGACTCACACAGAGACCCATAAACTCACATAGATACCTATAGACTCACACAGAGATTCATAGACTCATAAAGAGACCCATTGACTCACACAGAGACCCATAGACTCACATAGAGACCCATAGACTCACACATAGACCCATAGACTCACACAGTGACCCATAGACTCACATAGAGACCCATAAACTGACACAGAGACCCATAAACTCACATAGAGACCCATAGACTCACACAGAGACCCATAGACTCACATAGATACCTATAGACTCACACAGAGATGCATAGACTCATAAAGAGACCCATTGACTCACATATAGACCCATTGACTCACAAAGAGACCCATAGACTCACACAGAGACCCATAGACTGACACAGAGACACAGACTCACACAGAGACCCATAGACTCACATAGATACCTATAGACTCACACAGAGATTCATAGACTCATAAAGAGACCCATTGACTCACACAGAGACCCATAGACTCACATAGAGACCCATAGACTCACACAGAGGACCCATAGACTCACACAGAGACCCATAGACTCACACAGAGACACAGACTCACACAGAGACCCATAGACTCACATAGATACCTATAGACTCACACAGAGATTCATAGACTCATAAAGAGACCCATTGACTCACACAGAGACCCATAGACTCATAAAGAGACCCATTGACTCACACAGAGACCCATAGACTCACATAGAGACCCATAGACTCACACAGAGATCCATAGACTCACATAGAGACCCATATACTCACACAGAGACCCATAGACTGACACAGAGACACAGACTCACACATAGACCCATAGACTCACACAGTGACCCATAGACTCACGTAGAGACCCATAAACTGACACAGAGACCCATAGACTCACACAGAGACCCATAGACTCACATAGAGACTCGCAGGCGACCAGGCGTGGTGCTGGCCACCCACCCCCTCGTGTGCCGTGTCGGCCTTCATAGGTGCTGCTCGTTAACATCACTTGCCCCAACAGCCCTAGAAGGTCTTTGCCTTTTGTGTGTGTGCCCGGCTCTGCTACTCTGCTCGCGGCTCGCTTTGTTCCCCTAAGCACGCGCGGTCGCGGAGGGAATCTTCTTTGTTTCAGCCTTCGCGAGTTCACGTGAAGCCCGCGTCGCGTGTCACGTGTCGCGCGCGCGGCACGTGACACGTGACCCGTGAGCGCGCGCCGCGGGAAGCGTCAAAACGTCGCTACGTCTTTTGATGTTGCGGCCACGTGGTTCGACCGCCACGTGGTGGGACCACGTGGTTCGACCCCGACCACGTGGCGGTCGAGACAGCGAGAAGGGACGAAGATCCCCGCGTGTAGCCCCGTGACAGACCCCGTTTAGGGGCAAGCTGCTCTCAGCGAGCAGCAGGGGAGGCAGGAACGGCGGCACGCGAGGCGGGGGGGGGAGGGGTGGCCAGCACCACGCCCGGCCGCCTTTGTCTCCCCAGTGGCGATGTTTACTACTGCACACCGTGTTGCTGGTGACCCCTATGGGTCTCTGTGTGTGTCTATGAGTCTCTATGTGAGTCTATGGGTCTCTGTTTGAGTTTATGGGTCTATGTGTCAGTCCATGGGTCTCTGTGTGAGTCTATCGGTCTCTGTGTGAGTGATGTTTGTGAGTAGCAGCACCTATGAAGGCCGGCACGGCACACGAGGGGGTGGGTGGCCAGCACCACGCCCGGCCGCCTTTGTCTCTCCAGTGGCGATGTTTACTACACACCGTGTTGCTGGTGACCCACCCCCCTCGTGTGCCGTGCCGGCCTTCATAGGTGCTGCTCGCTAACAGCACTTGTCCCCTACAGTCTACCCAAGGCTACCTGGGAGATCTTTGTCTTTTTGTTGCATGGGGCCGTCCATAAATGACGTCACGCACCTGGGTGGGGGGGGGGGGGGTTAGACATTTGTGACGATGTGTGACGATGGGAGGAGGGGGGGGTGTTTGAGAAATGTGACGTCACATCAAAATTCGCAACTTTATAAATAAATATAGACAACACGTTCTAGTTAATTAAATAGACTTTTTGTTAAATGTTTTCTCCTACAACATCAGAGTGCAGCGCCACATTAAATTCGCGCTACAATGACAATAGTTTAAAGCGATTTGAAGCATGTTTTATTTCTTAAAATGAAAATATTTGAGGGGGGGCGGCAGATCTTTGTGACGTCATATCTGAGGGGGGGGGGGGGGGGCAAGTGCTGTTAGCGAGCAGCACCTATGAAGGCCGGCACGGCACACGAGGAGGTGTGGGTGGCGAACACCACGCCCGGCCGCCTTTGTCTCCCCCCCTAATGGCGATGCTTTAACGCATCACGCCAGGTACTCATTTGAGGCTGAGTCGACCAAGGGGGAGGCTCCAGTAACCGGTTCAGATGATGGGGCCGTCCATAAATGACGTCACGCCAGCGTCACAAAAAGTCAGACCCCCCCCCTCAAATATGACGTCACAAAGCTCTGCCACCCCCCCCCCCCCAAACCATATTTTCATTTTGAAAATAAAACTTGCTTAAAATCGCTTTAAACTATTGTCATTGTAGTGCGTATTTAATGCGGCGCTGCACTCTGATGTTGTAGGAGTGTTGTTATAACAATTAGTGTTGTTATAACAATTCTAGATTTATTTAAAGTTGCGCATTTTGACGTGACGTCACATTTCTCAACCCCCCCCCCCTCCCAGCCTCGTCACGCATCGTCACAAAGCTGTGACCGCCCTACCCCCCCCCCCTCCCTAGGTGCGTGACGTCATTTATGGACGGCCCCTTATCTTAACTGGTGTTGGCCGCGAGCGGGACTCGAACCCGGGTCGCCGGGTTCGATTCAGGGCAGCGTAGCGCCGATCCGCTACTGCACCACCGCTCCCCGTGCCGAGACAACTCTGTCTGACTACTGCCTTGCTTCGCTTGCACGCGAGAGAGCGATGGATGAGACTTGTTTTTTTTTTAAACTTTGAAACAACTTTTATTTGCCGCCAACAGCAACAGCACTGGGGGCGATTGCCGATACGAAACTCACAAAGTCACCGGCAAACACAAAAACACAAAGTCACCAGCAACACAAACACACAAAGTCACTGGCAAACACAAATACACAAAGTCACCAGCAACACAAATACACAAAGTTATCAGCAACACAAATACACAAAGTCACCAGCAACACAAATACACAAAGTCACCAGCAACACAAACACACAAAGTCACCGGCAAACACAAATACACAAAGTCACCAGCAACACAAACACACAAAGTCACCAGCAACACAAACACACAAAGTCATCGGCAAACGCAAATACACAAAGTCACCAGCAACACAAACACACAAAGTCACCGGCAAACACAAAAACACAAAGTCATCGGCAAACGCAAATACACAAAGTCACCAGCAACACAAACACACAAAGTCACCGGCAAACGCAAATACACAAAGTCACCAGCAACGCAAATACACAAAGTCACCAGCAACACAAATACACAAAGTCACCGGCAAACACAAATACACAAAGTCACCAGCAACACAAATACACAAAGTCACCAGCAACACAAACACACAAAGTCACCAGCAACACAAATACACACAGTCACCAGCAACACAAATAACAACAAACGCTGTACATCCACGCGCTGTGGCGCTAAATGCACCGCGCACAACACGAAAGGTGAGAGAGAGAAAAAGATACACGGATGTAGAACCCAGACACTGCGAGAGAGAGAGAGGGAGGGACACGTGGGTTAGAGGGATCATCAACATTGATCTTCATGCAGCAGTGGAGCGAACATGGTGATGGTGATTACCTGTAACGAGACCCATTGACTCACATGGAGCCTGTTATTGTGTATCAGTGGCTGTGTCAGTGGCTGTGTCAGTGGCTGTATCAGTGGCTGTGTCTGTGGCTGTATCTGTGACTGTATCAGTGGCTGAGTCAGTGGCTGTATCAGTGGCTGTGTGTGTGGCTGTATCTGTGACTGTATCAGTGTCTGTATCAGTGGCTGTGTCATGGGCTGTGTCAGTGGCTGTATCAGTGGCTGTGTCTGTGGCTGTATCTGTGACTGTATCAGTAGCTGAGTCAGTGGCTGTATCAGTGGCTGTGTGTGGCTGTATCTGTGACTGTATCAGTGTCTGTATCAGTGGCTGTATCTGTGGCTGTATCAGTGGCTGTATCTGTGACTGTATCAGTGGCTGTGTCAGTGGCTGTATCAGTGGCTGTGTCTGTGGCTGTATCAGTGGCTGTATCAGTGGCTGTGTGTGTGGCTGTATCAGTGGCTGTTTGTGTAGCTGTGTCAGTGGCTGTATCAGTGGCTGTATCAGTGGCTGTATCAGTAGCTGTGTCAGTGGCTGTGTCAGTGGCTGTATCAGTGGCTGTGTCAGTGGCTGTATGTGTGGCTGTATCTGTGGCTGTATCAGTGTCTGTATCAGTGGCTGTATCAGTGGCTGTATCTGTGGCTGTATCAGTGTCTGTATCAGTGGCTGTATCTGTGGTTGTGTCTGTGGCTGTATCAGTGGCTGTGTCAGTGGCTGTGTGTGGCTGTATCTGTGACTGTATCAGTGGCTGTATCAGTAGCTGTGTCAGTGGCTGTGTCAGTGGCTGTATCAGTGGCTGTGTCAGTGGCTGTATCTGTGGCTGTATCTGTGGCTGTATCAGTGTCTGTATCAGTAGCTGTATCAGTGGCTGTATCTGTGGCTGTATCAGTGGCTGTATCTGTGGCTGTATCAGTGGCTGTGTCAGTGGCTGTGTCAGTGGCTGTATCACTGGCTGTGTCAGTGGCTGTGTCAGTGGCTGTGTCTGTGTCTGTATCAGTGGCTGCATCTGCGGCTGTATCTGTGGCTGTATCAGTGGCTGTATTAGTGTCTGTATCAGTGGCTGTGTCTGTGGCTGTATCTATGGCTGTATCTGTGGCTGTATCAGTGGCTGTATCAGTGTCTGTATCAGTGGCTGTGTCTGTGGCTGTATCTGTGGCTGTATCTGTGGCTGTATCAGTGGCTGTATCAGTGTCTGTATCAGTGGCTGTGTCTGTGGCTGTATCTGTGGCTGTATCTGTGGCTGTATCAGTGGCTGTATCAGTGGCTGTATCAGTGGCTGCATGCTGTGTTGGTGTGGTGGTGGTGGTGGCGGTGATGCAGGACGTGACGATGCTGGCGCGAGCTCTCATTAATTATTCAAAGTCTCAATTTTAAAAAAACCGGGAGCAATTTAGCAGGAGCTGGGTGGGTTGTGGGTGGGTTGGTGGGTGGGGTGGGTTGGTGGGTGGGGTGGGTTGTTGGGTTGGTAGGGTGGGTTGGTGTGTTTGTGGGTTGGTAGGTGAGGTGGGTTGGTGGGTGGGTGGGTTGTGGGTGGATTGGTGGGTGGATTGGTGGGTTGGTGGGTGTGTGGGGTGGGTTGGTGGGGTGGGTTGTTGGGTTGGTGGGGTGGGTTGGTGTGTTTGTGGGTTGGTGGGTGGGGTGGGTTGGTGGGTGGGTTGTGGGTGGATTGGTGGGTGGATTGGTGGGTTGGTGAGTGTGTGGGGTGGGTTGTTGGGTTGGGTTGGTAGGTTGGTGGGTGGGGTTGGTAGGTTGGTGGGTGGGGTTGGTTTGTGGGTGGGGTGGGTTGGTGGGTTGGTGGGGTGGGTTGGTGGGTGGGGTGGGTGGGTTGGTGGGTGGGTGGGTGGGGTGGGTGGGTGGGTTGGTGGGTGGAGTGGGTTGGGTTGGTGAGTGGGGTGGGTGGGTTGATGGGTGGGTTGGTGGGTGGGGTGGGTTGATGGGTTGGTGGGGTGGGTTGGTGGGTGGGGTGGGTGGGTTGGTGGGTGGAGTGGGTTGGGTTGGTGGGTGGGGTGGGTGGGTGGGTTGGTGGGTGGAGTGGGTTGGGTTGGTGGGTGGGTGGGTTGGTGGGTTGGTGGGTGGGTGGGTGGGTTGGTGGGTGGGGTGGGTTGGGTTGGTGGGTGCTTCATCGGCAGTGCTGCTTACTCGCTACTACTGATAGTACTTGCCGCTAGTCTATTTAAAGGCTATACGGGGGGTCTTTGCCTGTGTGCACAGTGGTTAGCGGACTGCCACCACCGGTTACGTTTGTCTGGGCCCTCCGCTAGGTCGACTCAGCCTTAAATGAGTACCGAGCGCGGTGTGTAAGGGGCCGTCCATAAATGACGTCACGCACCTGGGGGGGGGGGGGTCAGACATTTGTGACGATGTGTGACGAGGGGGGGGGGGGGTTGAGAAATGTGACGTCACATCAAAATGCGCAACTTTATAAATAAATATAGACAACACGTTCTACTTAATTAAATAGACTTTTTAATAAAAGTTTTCTCCCACAACATCAGAGTGTCAGCGCCACATTAAATACGCAACTACAATGACAATAGTTTAAAGCGATTTGAAGCATGTTTTTAAAAAAAATTGGGGGGGGAGGCGGGGGCAGAGGCCTATGACGTCATATTTTAGGGGGTTGTCTGACTTTTTGTGACGCCGTGTGACGATGGGGGGGGGGGGACAAAAATCGCGTGACGTCATTTATGGACGGCCCCTAGAACATTACAGTATGCAATCCGCAGCCTTAACAGGTGCTCGCTAACAGCACTTGCCCCAAACAACCCATATAGGGGATCTTTCACCCACGAACGGGGCCCCATCACAATCTCCAAAAACAGCGGGTCGATAAACGCACCCAAAAACGTCGTACCGTTTTGTAGGACAGTCAACAGTGGCTCATTGTGTTGGGTCCGCCGGCCATAGGAACGTGGAATCTCGAACCTGGGATGGTCCCAGTTGCTGCAATCGACCCTCCTCCGCTGCACCCCCGTCACCGACCACCGCAGTGATGTATAGTCGATGAGCTCACGAAGAAGGGCCGTGAGCCGAAACGTCGCCTGTTATGTGTTACCTTAACACCAAGCGGTTTGTTCACGATTGGTTACCGCAGTTAATCAACTTTGAGGCCAACGTTGGTTCGGGTGAGGCTCACTTAACGGACCGGCCTTGCCCAGTTTGTAATTTTTTTTAAAAATGTACAATTTATTTTTGGCTCGGCCACAAACTAAACCACCCAAAATCGCCCCCACCCCATCTCCACCACCACCCCTCCCCCCCCCTTCCTTCCCTATCGACTGAATTGTGTTTTTTTTTAAATAAAGAGTCAAAATATAGAGCTGAGTAATAAATGTACGGTCGACACAGATGTTCCTTTGTACGCCTGCTGGACCGCATCTCAACTTCGTAACAACAATGGTTCCCCCCATAACCCGGTTATAGCCTGTAACAGAACTGTTGGGGCAAGTGTTGTGAGCGAGTAGCAACCACGCCCGGCCGCCTTTGTCTCCCCCCCCAATGACGATGGGGTTTGATTTTTTTTTGCACATCGCGCCAGGTAACTAATTTGAGGCTGAGTCGACCTAGGTGATGCCCAGGACCGGTCACATGCAAGCAAGCTCAACATACGTACGTATGAAGGAAGGCACAGCACATGCTTGTATGTTGAACTTCTTTCGCACCATACGTAGCCAATCGTGCTAATCAGAGGTGCAGTGTTGAGTCTATGGGCAGTGTTGAGTCTATGGGCAGTGTTGAGTCTATGGGCAGTGTTGAGTCTATGGTGCAGTGTTGAGTCTATGGTGCAGTGTTGAGTCTATGGGCAGTGTTGAGTCTATGGGCAGTGTTGAGTCTATGGGCAGTGTTGAGTCTATGGGCAGTGTTGAGTCTATGGGTAGTGTTGAGTCTATGGGCAGTGTTGAGTCTATGGGCAGTGTTGAGTCTATGGGCAGTGTTTAGTCTATGGGCAGTGTTGAGTCTATGGGCAGTGTTGAGTCTATGGGCAGTGTTGAGTCTATGGTGCAGTGTTGAGTCTATGGGCAGTGTTGAGTCTATGGTGCAGTGTGTACGCTGAACTTCTTTCGCACCGTACGTAGCCACCCGCGCTAATCGGAGGTAATGGGGCGTGTAAGGACAACAAACTAAACACAAAAAAAAGCACTTCTAACGAAATGAGTTTGTCGATCGAGACGACGATTTCAAAGTTGCATCACGGCTCCCCCAGTGGGGCTTCCTAACATCGGCGGGGGGAAGAACGTTCCAGACGGGCCGCAGAAGCAGCAGCAGCAGCAGCAGCAGCAGCGGCAGCATCCGAAGGCGCCGCGGCGACGCGGCTGGCTCAGCCGTCTCTGTCCGACGGCTGAGCCAGCCGCGTGGCGACGGTTCCCGGCCCCCTCGACGAGATCAGCGAGCGGTCGCCCGTGCGGCTTCACACGCGGCGAGCCACTCCGTCGCGTTCGTAGCGGCGAGCGCGGCGACCCGTTGCGGCGGGGCCTCTCCGCCTGCCGTGCACGTGTGAGCGCGTCTCCAGTGAAGGGCCTCCTCGAGAGGAGCGTTGTCAAGTCGCCACTGCACTCGTGGAGTGGCCGAATCGGAGGCACTCTTGTTTATGGACACGCAACCAACGGCGCGTGGGCTTTCGCGACCAGTGTCACCCATAGTAGGGGGTTCGATTGGCTGAGATCTCATCGAGAGTCGACTACGGTCCCCCGTCAGGACGGCTGGGTAGACTGCCTGACTGCCAGCGCCGAGATCATGAAGACGGCGAAGACCCCGGCAGCGCGACGGGGATCGCCCCCCCCACTCCATACGACAGCCCCGAGACCCCCTCCAGGTTGCCCCCTTTTATACCGTCGGCGTGGCCCGGCTCCGCGCCCGGCCACGCCCCCCGGCCACGCCTTTCGGCCACGCCCCCTTTTCTAGAACCTCCCCGGGGCGTTCCTGGTGCGTCACTTCCGTGACCTTTGCCCCCCTCTCGATCCCCCTCTGGTCTACCACGTGGCCTGCTGACGTCAGGGCTGCTGTAAGCTGCAGATCCCCTTCGCCGCCAGCATCCGGCCCTGTAGCTGCCACGTGACCGATTCTATGTCACTGCACAGGGCGTTGTCACTTCAGGACCGCAGCCTTCATTCCGCCGAATCTGTTGGTTGTAACGAGGAACGTCGAACACTGGGATTGTGAATGTTGTGCTCGTGACGAATTGGCCACGGTTCCGTTTACGTGACGCGACCGTCGCTAATTGGCTGCGTCGGGTGGTGGCGGGTTTAACGACACAACATTTACACGATCTAACCCGCCCCCCCCACGCCCGCCCCCCCCCCCCCAAAAAAAAAACAAAAACAAAACAACCTTTATTAGGGATGACATTGTTTCGCGAAAGCCCTCGTATCAAACCGAGCCTTGTCAAAAGCCACAACTACTACGACTAACCACATCGCTGCTGCACGGTCACCGAGGAAGAGCTTTTCCGTGGATGACCCCAGAGGTTGGCCCATGGTTGACTGCTCATCAGCGAAGTAATAATAGTGGTGGTGGTGGGGGGCTGAGTCGATGGTGCTGCTTCGATATACGGCACCCCAGCACAGAGGCTCGGGGGAGTGGCGGGGGGCCGATGGGATCCTGGAATCGAACCCAGGTTGTGTGTGTGTGTGTGTGTTAAGCGGCACGTGACCACCCCACCCACCCCACCCACCCACACCACCCACCTCACCCCACCTAACCCACCGACCCCACCCAACCCCACCCACTCCACCCACCACACCCACCCTATTCACCCACCCCACACAACAACCCCACCCACACCACCCCACCCACGCCACCCACCCCACCACACCCACCCACACCACCCCACACAACCACCCCACCCCACCTACACCACCCACACCACCCACACACCCACCCCACCACACCCACCCACACCACCCCACCCACCCCACCCACACCACCCACACCACCCACCCCACCCACACCACCCACCACACCCACCCACACCACCCACACCACCCACCACACCCACCTACAACACCCACACACCCACCCCACCCACACCACCGACCCCACCACATCCACACCACCCTTTGCTATTATGACGTCCCAGACATTGAGGGATCTTTTGCACAGAAATAAATGGCCCTGGCTACGGAGAGAGAGGAAAAATAGAGAGAGGGAGAGATAGAAAGGGGGAGATAGAGAGGGAGAGAGGGAGAAGAAGATAGAGAAGGAGATAGGGGGAGATAAAGAGAGGGAGAGAGAGAGGGAGATAGAGAGGGAGATAGAGAGGAAGATAGAGAGGGAGATAGAGAGAGATAGAGAGGGAGAGAGAGAAGGAGATAGAGAGAGGGAGATAGAGAGGGAGATAGAGAGAGGGAGATAGAGAGAGGGAGATAGAGAGAGATAGAGGAGATAGAGAGAGGGAGATAGAGAGGGGGAGATAGAGAGATGAGATAGAGAGGGAGAGGGAGAGAGAAAGAGGGAGATAGAGAGGGAGATAGAGAGATAGAGAGAGGGAGATAGAGAGGGAGATAGAGAGAGGGAGATAGAGAGGGAGAGATAGAGAGGGTTAGGGAGATAGAGAGGTAGATAGGAGGAGATAGAGAGAGAGGGAGATAGAGAGGGAGATAGAGAGAAGGAGATAGAGAGGGAGATAGAGAGAGGGAGATAGAGAGGGAGATAGAGAAAGGGAGATAGAGAGGGAGATAGAGACAGGGAGATAGAGAGGGAGATAGAGAGGGAGATAGAGAGATAGATAGAGATAGAGAGAGAGATAGAGAGAGGGAGTTAGTGAGAGGGAGATAGAAAGGGCGATAGAGACGGAGATAGGGAGTGAGTTAGAGAGAGGGAGATAGAGAGAGATAAAGAGAGGGAGATAGAGAGGGAGATAGAGAGGGAGATAGAGAGAGGGAGATAGAGAGAGGGGGATAGGGAGAGGGAGATAGAGAGGGAGATAGAAAGAGGGAGATAGATAGGGAGATAGAGAGATAGAGAAGGAGATAGAGAGAGATAGAGAGGGGGAGATAGAGAGAGGGAGAGAGATAGAGAGAGGGAGATAGAGAGGGAGAGATAGAGAGGGAGATAGGGAGAGGGAGATAGAGAGGGAGATAGGGGGAGATAGAGAGAGAGGGAGATAGAGAAGGGGAGATAGAGAGAGGGACATAGAGACGAAGATAGAGAGAGATAGAGAAGGAGATAGAGAGAGAGGGAGATAGAGAGGGGAGATAGAGAAGGAGATAGAGAGAGATAGAGAGGGAGATAGATGGAGATTGAGAGGGAGATAGAGAGAGATAGAGGAGATAGAGAGAGGGAGATAGAGAGGGGGAGATAGAGAGAGGGCGATAGAGAGAGAGGGAGATAGAAAGAGGGAGATAGAGTTAGACAGATAGAGAGGGAGATAGGGAGAGGGAGATAGAGAGGGAGATAGGGGGAGATAGAGAGAGAAGGAGATAGAGAGGGGGAGATAGAGAGAGGGAGAGAGAGAGGGAGATAGAGAGAGAGGGAGAGAGAGGGAGATAGAGAGGGAGATATAGAGATAGAGAGGGATAGAGAGGGAGATAGAGAGGGAGATAGGGAGATAGAAAGGGAGATAGAGAGAGGGAGATAAAGAGGGAGATAGAAAGAGATAGAGAGGGAGATAGAGAGGGAGATAGAGAGGGGGAGATAGAGAGGGAGATAGAGAGGGAGATAGAGAGGGGGAGATAGGGAGGGAGATAGAGAGAGATAGAGAAGGAGATAGAGAGAGAGATGGAGAGGGGGAGATAGAGAGGGAGATAGAGAGGGGGAGATAGAGAGAGGGAGATAGAGACAGAGGAAGAGAGAGGGAGATAGAGCGAGGGAGATAGAGAGACGGAGATAGAGAGGAAGATAGAGCGAGAGATAGAGAGGGAGATAGAGAGGGAGATAGAGAGGGAGATAGAGAGAGATAGAAGGAGATAGAGAGAAATAGAGAGGGGGAGATAGAGAGGGAGATAGAGAGGGAGATAGATAGAGAGAGGGAGATAGAGAGGAAGATAGAGAGGGAGATAGAGATAGAGAGATGGAAATAGAGAGGGAGATAGAGAGAGGTAGATAGAGAGGAAGATAGAGAGGGAGATAGAGAGAGGGAGATAGAGAAGAAGATAAAGAGAGAGATAAGCATGCCACTGTTGGAAGCTGCAAGCGCGCAGACCCCATAGCAGAGAGAGGGAGCGCGTCCAGTCATTTAATCATCTCACAGAATCGACAATTAAGCACATATTTATGTAATTGCTTCCAGATTTCTGCCCTCTCTCTCTCTCTCTCCCGGCTTGTAATGTATCCTCTCTAAGCACACACACCCTCATCCTCCCTCAGTCTACCAATTACAAAGATAAAGGCAAAAGATCCCGCCCCCCAACACCACCACCACCTCCTACACACGCTGCGGCGGGCAAGTGCTGTTGGTGGCGAGGAGCGGGCGGCCCACGTGGCACACCAGGGGGTGGGTGGCCGGGACCACGATGTTCACACATCGCCTGCCATTCGGTTGCCTGCGAATTCGGTTGCCTGCGATTGGTTGCCTGCGATTGGTTGCCTGCGATTGGTTGCCTGTGGTTTTATTGTCTGCGCTTCGGTTGCCTGCAATTCGGCTGCCTGTGATTGGTTGCCTGCGATTCGGTTGCCTGCAATTGGTTTCCTGCCATTCGGTTGCCTGCCATTCGGTTGCCTGTGATTGGTTGCCTGCGATTCGGTTGCCTGCTATTCGGTTGCCTGCCATTCGGTTGCCTGTGATTGGTTGCCTGCGATTCGGTTGCCTGCAATTGGTTACCTACAATTCGGTTGCCTGCTATTCGGTTACCTGTGATTGGTTGCCTGCGATTCAGTTGCCTGCAATTGGTTACCTACAATTCGGTTGCCTGCTATTCGGTTGCCTGTGATTGGTTGCCTGCGATTCGGTTGCCTGCAATTGGTTACCTACAATTCGGTTGCCTGCAATCGATTACCTACAATTCGGTTGCCTGCCATTCGGTTGCCTGTGATTGGTTGCCTGCTATTCTGTTGCCTGTGATTGGTTGCCTGCGATTCGGTTGCCTGCAATTGGTTACCTACAATTCGGTTGCCTGCAATTCGGCTGCCTGTGATTGGTTGCCTGCGATTCGGTTGCCTGCAATTGGTTTCCTGCTATTCGGTTGCCTGCCATTCGGTTGCCTGTGATTGGTTGCCTGCTATTCTGTTGCCTGTGATTGGTTGCCTGCGATTCGGTTGCCTGCAATTGGTTACCTACAATTCGGTTGGCTGCCATTCGGTTGCCTGCGGAGTCCAACACTCGGTCGGGTGCATCGCTCCCCTCCCCCACCTCGCTCGCCACGCCACTCAGAGGTTCGCGGTTCAAGCGGCCGCCCTAATTAATACTGCGGTGCAAGTGAAGAGGGTGGGTGGCCAGCACCGCGCCGGACCGCCTTTGTCTCCCCAGTGGCGGTGTTTACACATCTCAGCAAGTACTCGTTGGAGGCGACCTTCATAGGTGCTCGCTAACAGCACTTGCCCCTGCAGTCTGTTAAGGCTATACGGGGATCTTTGTCTTTTTTGCATGTAATTCATATGTATGTGTGTATATTTGTATGTGTGTATATGTGTATATCTGTGTATGTATGTGTGTGTATGTTTGTGTATCTGTGCATGTATGTGTGTGCAGATGTGTGTGTGTATTCGTGTGTATGTGTGTGTGTGTAGGTGTGTGTGCTGGCACCTGGTCTGGAGTGACTGGAGGGCATGGGCCAGATCAGCTCAATAATAACAGTAGGAGGCTGCTAGATTTTTTCGCAGCCCATGGGCTTGTAATTACCAACACGCTGTTCCAGCATCGGCGCATCCACACAACATCATGGATGCATGCCGGGTCCAAGCAAGAACATCTGCTGGACTACATAGTGACGGACCAGCGGATGCGAGCCCATGTCCTTGACACCAGGATCTACCGTGGAGCTGATCTGCCCTCTGACTATCGACTTGTCATCTGTAAGATGCGCCTGCCATTCTTCCACTCCGGTGGTGGGTGTACACCCAGGACCCCATTCCAACCTAAAGTGGCCTGGTCTCAGTTATCTGATGAAAGTTGCAAGCGAGAATTTCTTCATCGCTTGCGGATGGGGTTGGCATCGTCCCCCACTCCTCCTGATGTCGAGGGTAATTGGGCGAGGTTTAGGACTGTGACTCATGCAGCTGCAATGTCTGCTTTGGGTACGCGGTCCAGACCTCTCGAGAGACCCTGGCTGAAAGAGGAGGTGTTCAGGATAGTTGAGAAAAATCGACAGGCCCACTGTCATTGGCTACAGAATCCCACGTCAGATAATGAGGAGGCTTACCGCAGCCTTCGCTCGGAGATTCGAAGAGCCGTGAGGCGCTGCAAGGATGGGTGGTGGTTGCGGGTTGCTGAAGAGATGGAGTCTGCCTCAGTGGCCCGCGATCACAAATCTCTATTTAACTTCATCAAAAAAGAAACCTGCAGCGCCACACCTATTACCATCATTAGGGGAAAAAACGGTGATCCAATCTCCGACCCCCACCAACAGTTTTGCAGATTTGCTGAGCATTTCTGTGAGGTCCTGGGGGAGGGGAAACCCCTCAGCCAGGAAAACATCGTGGCACAAAGTGAGGATGACCCTGCTGAGGCTGCGGTGCCTCAAATATTTGGAGAAGTCACCCCCTGTGAGTGGCTGGCTGAAGTGCCATCTGTTGAGGAAGTACTGAAGGCGATCCGTAGTCTGAGACCAGAAAAGGCAACGGGCAGAGATGATTTCCCAAGCAAAATGCTGAGGGAGGGTGGCGTTTCTGCACAGACTGCCCTATATGACATCATACAACAGTCTGCACCAATGGACGGGTTCCGCAGGATTGGAAGGATGCCCTGGTGGTCCCCCTCTTTAAGAAGGGAGACCGCACAGACTATAACAACTACAGGGGCATCTCACTCCTCAGTGTGCCGGGAAAGGTCCTGGCAAGGATTATTCAACATCGCCTTGCCAGGCACGCTGAGGAGAGGCTTGCGGAGCCCCAATGCGATTTCAAGAAAGGGCGGTCCTGCACAGATGCCATATTTTCTGTCCGTCTGCTACAGCAGTGGTGTAGGGAATTCCAACAAGACCTACATCTCTGCTTTATTGACCTGGTCAAGGACTATGATACCATCAGTAGGCCTGGGCTCTGGGTTGTTCTTCGTGCTTTTGGAGTCTCTGACCCCCTGCTCACGATCATTTAGGACCTTCATGATGGTGAGCGGGCCCGGGTAAAACTACGTGGCCGGGAGTCAGAGCAATTCCCTGTACACCTTGGGGTGCGACAGGGATGTCCGCTGGCTCCCACATTATTTAACATCTATTTTGACCACGTAGGTCGTGAAGCCTTCAATAGCTGTACCGGGGGAATCTACATTTGGTACAGATATAATGGGAGGCTTATCGATTCCCGGGTGCGGTCAATGGATTGCTCCCTATTGCTCAACCACGCTATGTATGCCGATGATTTGTTAACAGCTGCTCATTCAGAGGAGTAGTTGGAGACGCTGCTGCTGAGACTGGATCGTGCCACTAAAAGATGAGGCGTTACCATCAGCCCCACCAAAACTAAGCACCTGCCTGGGTATTTTGTACCATCGGACACTCCACCCCCACAACTCCCAATCGGTGATGGGGCAGTTGTGGAGAGAGTGGAGAGTTTTCCATACCTGGGCAGTGTGCTTATGACTGGCTCCAGTTTAACAGCAGAGGTCTCACTCCGAATCAGTCAAGCGGAAATATATTTTCATTGGTTGCATAACGCTGTGTGGAAGCTACCTGGTCTGTCGCTCCGCACTAAGCTTCAGGTCTTCTCGGCCACGGTGATTCCCTCCCTTCTCTACGCTTGCGAAACGTAGACCCCCTTAATGGAACATCTTCGCCGGTTAGAAACATTTAGGCTAGCCTGCCTACGATCCATCCTGGGTTTAACCAGGCTGGATTGTGTGAGGAGCTCACAAATCCTTGAAAGATCTGGGCAAGGTCCCATCGGTGAGCTCCTCTCGCAGGCAAGGCTGCGTTGGCTGGGTCATGTAGCCCGTATGCCCAGCCACCGCATGCCGAAACAGCTTTTGTTCGACCGGATCGAGGGGGGCTAAAGGGGCGCGGTACGGGCTAGAGAAGGGATGGAGTGATGTGGTACAGGAGGACGTGGAGCTGAGTGGACTTGCCGATGACTGGTACCAATGGTGTCAAGATCGACCTCTGTGGAGGAGGCTCGTGAAGGATGCTACTGGGCAGTTGGAGGCAGTCGCCCTCCAACAACAACGGAGGGCGGAGGAGCGACGCTCACAACAACAAGCGGAGCGCCGGGTGGCACAGCAGGTTGGCACAGTAGGCGGCACAGGTGGTGCACCAGCCAGTCATCTCAGTCAGTCGACCCGTGGCACCTGGGTCTGCCCCGTGACCTCCTGCCAGCGGGCGTTCGACACTTCACGTGGCCTCAAGGTGCACATGGCCTGGCACAAGCGTCGTGGTGACGTCACCGCCACTTAGTGGCGAATGGTGGTTGTTGTTGTGTCACCGTGCGTGTGTGCGTGTGTCACTGTATGTGTCACTGTGTGTGTGTCACTGTTTATGTCAGTGTGTGTGTGTGCGTGTGTCACTGTATGTGTCACTGTGTGTGTGTCACTGTGTGTGTGTCACGCTTGGGTAGCGGTAGTGTAGTGGTTAGCGCGCTGCGCTGCGAACCCGGCGATCCGGGTTCGATTCCCGCTCACGGCCAGTGACGATTATCTGAACCGGTCCTGGGCCTCCTCTAGGTCGACTCAGCCTCAAATGAGCACCTGGTGCGGTGTGTAGTAAACATCGCCAGTGGGGAGACAAAGGCGGTCGAGCGTGGTGCTGGCCACCCACCCCCTCGTGTACCGTGCCGGCCTTCATAGGTGCTCGCTAACAGCACTTGCCCCTACAGTCTGTTAAGGCTACACGGGGAATCTTTATATGTGTGTGTCACTGTGCGTGTGTCACTGATGGGGAGCGGTGGTGCAGCGGTTAGCGCTACGCTGCGCTACTAACCTGGCGACCCGGGTTCGATTCCCGCTCACGGCCAACACCGGCGGTGACGATTGTCTGAAGAAGACGACCCTGGGCCTCCCCTAGGTCGGCTCGGCCTCAAATGAGTGCCTGGTGCGGTGTAGTCACAACACCGCCACTAAGGGAGACAAAGGCGTCCGGGCGTAGTTACTGGTCCACCCACCCCCTCGTGTGCCGCATTGCCGGTAGCCTTCAGAGGCGCTGCTACTCGCTAACAGCACTTGCCCCAACAGTCTGTTCAGCCTATAATAACACGGGGGGGGGGGGGGTAGTGAACCTTTGTCTGCATCTTTTCTGTACGATAATGCTCTTTGGGTTGGCGATGGGGGAGGGGGGAGCGCTGTAAAATGAATCAATGTAATTAATTGGAGACCGCATCTCTCTCCATCAATCAGCGGCAGCAGAAGCTGATTAAACACCCGAGACACAGATGGAATCTCTCCGCAGAGCGCGCGCGCCCGATATTAAAGAGGCTGCTTTCTCGCCAAAAGACGAATATCTCCCCCCCCGCCACCCGTGCAGCCTCCAGTAGAGGCTGCTGTTGTTTGGGGCAAGTGCTGTTCTGGAGTCGCGAGTAAGCAGCGCTGCCTATGAAGGTCCGAACGGCACATCGAGGTGGGTGGGTGGGTGGATGGGTGGAACAGCACCACTCCCGACACACACACACAACAACAACAACAAGCGCCATTTGCAACTAAGTGGCGGTGAAGTCACCACGACGCTTGTGCCAGGCTAAGTGCACGTTGAGGCCACGTGAAGTGTCGAACGCCCGCTGGCAGGAGGTCACTGGGCAGACCCAGGTGCCACGGGTCGACTGACTGAGATGACTGGCTGATGCACCAACTGTGCCCCCTACTGTGCCAACCTGCTGTGCTTTATCCACCCGGCGCTCCGCTCGTTGTTGTGAGCGTCGCTCCTCCGCCCTCCGTTGTTGTTGGAGGGCGACTGCCTCCAACTGCCCAGTAGCGTCCTTCACGAGCCTCCTCCACAGAGGCCGATCTTGACACCGCTGGTACCAGTCATCGGCAAGTCCACTCAGCTCCACGTCCTCCTGTACCACATCACTCCATCTCTTCTCTAGCCCTTGCCGCGCCCGTTTAGCCCCCTCGATCCGGCGGAAAAAAAGCTGTTTCGACATGCGGTGGCTGGGCATGCGGGATACGTGACCCAGCCAACGCAGTCTTGCCTGCCGGAGGAGCTGACCGATGGGACTTTGTCCAGATCTTTCAAGGATTTGTGAGCTCCTCACACAATCCAGCCTGGTTCAACCCAGAATGGTTTGTAGGCAGGCTAGCCTAAATGTTTCTAACCGGCGAAGATGTTACATTAGGGGGGTCCACGTTTCACAAGCGTAGAGAAGGGAGGGAATGACCGTGGCCGAGAAGACCTGAAGCTTCGTGCGGAGCGACAGACCAGGTAGCTTCCACTCAGCGTTACGCAACCGATGAAAAGATAATGCCGCTCTATTGATTTGGAGTGAGACCTCTGCTGTCAAACCGGAGCCGGTCATAAGCACACTGTCCAGGTATGGGAAACTCTCCACTCTCTCCACAACTGCCCCATCACTTATTGGCAATTGTGGGGGTGGGGTGTCTGATGGTACAAATACCCAGGCAGGTGCTTAGTTTTGGTGGGGCTGATGGAAAGGCCCCACCTCTTGGTGACAAGCTCCAGGTTCAGCAGCAGCGCCTCCAACTCCACCGCTGAGTGAGCGGCAATTACCAGATAATCGGCATATATAATGTGGTTGAGCAATAGGGAGCCATCCCTTGACCGCACCCGGGCATCGATCAGCCTCGCATTGTTACTGTACCAGATGGAAATTCCTCCGGTACAGCCATCAAAGGCTTCACGAGCTACATGGTCGAAAAATATGTGAAGTAATGTGGAGCCAGAGGACATCCCTGTCGCACCCCAAGGTGAATAGGGAATTGCTCCGACTCCCGGCCACGTAGTTTTACCCGGGCCCGCTCACCATCATGAAGGTCCTTAATGATCGTGAGCAGAGGGTCAGGGACTCCAAAAACACAAAGAACAACCCAAAGCCCAGGCCTACTGATGGTATCATAGGCCTTGACCAGGTCAATAAAGCAGAGATGTAGGTTCTTGCTGGAATTCCCTACACCTCTGCTGTAGCAGACGGACAGAAAACATGGCATCTGTGCAGGACCGCCCTTTCCTGAAACCGCATTGGGGCTCCGCAAGCCTCTCCTCAGCGTGCCTGGCGAGGCGATGCTGAATAATCCTTGCCAGGACCTTTCCCGGCACACTGAGGAGTGAGATGAGGGGAAGCGAGGGGGCGGGGCAGTCTAATGAAGACGAAGGGGGGAGGAGGCAGTGCCTAAAGAAGAAAGTGGGCGTGGCTCAACGAAGAAAGGGGGCGTGGCCGAATGAAGAAAGGGGGCGGGGCCGAGAAAGGAAAGGCGCGCTCGAGGACAGCCGAAAATTATTTTATTCCCCGGGGGGGCGGGGTGGGGGCTGAATAATTAGAATGGGGAAGGGAGGGATGGAGGGGGGCTGGAGATGGGGGCTACAGGGGAAGAGTGAATACTTTACTGACCTTAATAAAATTGAAGAGATGCGTATATTTTTAATTGCATAAGTTACGGTGGTTTATTGATATATTACATCCGTACACGCCGAGCGATTAACGTGGCGTGACGGGGGACGAGTCGGGGCCGCACCTCCAGCCGGATTTCAACCTGGGATGGAGCCAGGCATTTTGACTTCGATATTTCTGATATATCTCAGTGTGTTTATCTTTTACAACGGGCGCCACAAATGTATAAAACAAAATTTTATTGGATTTGAACGCGGAGTTCATTAATAGGTCGGAGCCGCTGATGTGGCTGATAAGTTCGATAAGTTCGAAAGGCTGCCGCTCAAGCAGCCTGCAGGGCAGCAGCACACAAGGTGGCAGCCTGCAGGGCAGCCTGCAGGGCAGCACACAAGGTGGCAGCCTGCAGGGCAGCACAAGGTGACAGCCTGCAGGGCAGCACACAAGGTGGCAGCCTGCAGGGCAGCAGCACACAAGGTGGCAGCCTGCAGGGCAGCACACAAGGTGGCAGCCTGCAGGGCAGCACACAAGGTGACAGCCTGCAGGGCAGCACACAAGGTGGCAGCCTGCAGGGCAGCACACAAGGTGACAGCCTGCAGGGCAGCACACAAGGTGACAGCCTGCAGGGCAGCACACAAGGTGGCAGCCTGCAGGGCAGCACAAGGTAGCAGCCTGCAGGGCAGCACAAGGTAGCAGCCTGCAGGGCAGCAGCACACAAGGTGGCAGCCTGCAGGGCAGCACACAAGGTGGCAGCCTGCAGGGCAGCACACAAGGTGACAGCCTGCAGGGCAGCACACAAGGTGACAGTCTGCAGGGCAGCACACAAGGTGACAGCCTGCAGGGCAGCACACAAGGTAGCAGCCTGCAGGGCAGCACGAGGTGACAGCCTGCAGGGCAGCGGCACAAGGTGGCAGCCTGCAGGGCAGCACACAAGGTAGCAGCCTGCAGGGCAGCAGCACAAGGTGGCAGCCTGCAGGGCAGCACACAAGGTGGCAGCCTGCAGGGCAGCAGCACAAGGTGGCAGCCTGCAGGGCAGCACGAGGTGACAGCCTGCAGGGCAGCAGCACACAAGGTAGCAGCCTGCAGGGCAGCACACAAGGTGGCAGCCTGCAGGGCAGCACGAGGTGGCAGCCTGCAGGGCAGCACAAGGTGGCAGCCTGCAGGGCAGCACGAGGTGGCAGCCTGCAGCATTTTGCAGCAGCCGGATATCCGGTTATCCCGATTACCGACTTTCCCAAAATTTCAGGGAGGGCTCAGCCTCCCCCCCCAGCCCCCCCCCAGCCCCCCTGTGGCTCCACCCCTAAGTTCAACCCTCCCGTCCGCACTTTGAGCTCAGGCAACGGGCAAGCCAGCGAAGTAACGAGGCAGAGAGAGAGAGAGCGATGTGTATGAACGGACGCGCGCTTACCTTCATATCCATACCTGCTACCCAGTGGCGGATTATCGTAGTAGCACAAGTAGCTACTACACGTGTAGTAGTAGCTAGTAGTAGTAGCTACTACACGTGTAGTAGTAGCTAGTAGCACAAGTAGCTACTACTACACATGTGTACTACATGTGTAGTAGCTGCTAAACATGTTGTAGTAGTAGCTACTACACGTGTAGTAGTAGCTAGTAGTAGTAGCTACTACACGTGTAGTAGTAGCTAGTAGTAGTAGCTACTACACGTGTAGTAGTAGCTAGTAGTAGTAGCTACTACTCGTGTAATAGTAGCTAGTAGTAGTAGCTACTACACATGTGTACTACATGTGTAGTAGCTGCTACACATGTTGTAGTAGTAGCTACTACACGTGTAGTAGTAGCTAGTAGTAGTAGCTACTACACATGTGTACTACATGTGTAGTAGCTGCTACACATGTTGTAGTAGTAGCTGCTACACATGGAGTACATGTGTAGCAGCTACACATGGAGTACATGTGTAGTAGTAGTAGCTACTACATGTGTAGTAGTAGCTACTACACGTATACAACATGTGTAGTAGCTGCTACACGTGTAGTAGTAGCTGCTACACATGGAGTACATGTGTAGTAGTAGTAGCTACGATATGTGTAGTAGTAGCTACAACACGTGTAGTAGCTGATACACGTGTCGTTACTACATGCAGTAATAGCTACTACATATGTAGTAACTACTACACGTAGTAGTACATATGTAGTAGCTACTACACGTAGTAGTACATATGTAGTAGCTACTACAAATGTAGTAACTACTACACGTAGTAGTACATATGTAGTAGCTACTACACGTGAAGTAACTACTATATATGTAGTAGCTACTACACTACATATTTAGTAGCTTCGACTACATGTAGTAACTACTACACGTGTAGTACATATGTAGTAGTAGCTACTACTACACGTGTAGTAGTAGCTACTACTACATATGTAGTAGTAGCTACGGGCCCCGCACTTTCAAGGGCCCCGCGCTAAACGCTTTCAAGCTATCAATTCCGGTTCAGTGATTCTGCACTTGCTCTATCACTATAGTACTACACCGCCTTCGACTTTTACGAACGGCCGGGTGTTTAAGGTTCGCGATTAGTCGTATATTATCTTGGCTGTGTAGCAAATGAAAAAAAATACAATTGCTTTACTACGCAAGTAAAAAAAGGCAAAATCGTGGTGTTTTAATTAAAAAAAAGAAAATTCGGGCCCCCTTTTTAACATCGTCTGCTAAGGGCCCTGCTCTTGGCTTCATCCGGCACTGCCGCTTCCACCACCACCACCACCGCCGCCGCTGCAAGGCGCTAATTCTGCGGCTGCCTGCGAGAGAGAGAGAGGGGCAAGGCGTGTAATGGATTATAGATCAGAGAACAGCGCTACTTGACTTGACGCAACGAACCCTAATGATTTATTGATGCTCGCCGTCAGTTTGTACTGATCAAAGCGGTCACAGTGAGAGAGAATTCGCCCGCGCGCACGCACGCGCGCGCACACAAAGACAAAGGTCGTCGTCTCCCCCGGTGTAGCCTGTAACAGACTATAGGGGCAAGTGCTGTTTGCGAGCACCTATGAAGGCCGGCACGGCACACGAGGGAGTGTGGGTGGCCAGCACCCACGCCCAGCCGCCTTTGTCTCCCCAGTGGTGATGTTTACTGCACACCGCACCAGGTACTCATTTGAGGCTGAGTCGATCTAGGTGAGGCCCAGGACCGGTGCAGATAATCGTCGCTGGGTGTTTGCCGTGAGAAAGGAATCGAACCCGGGTGGCCGGGTTCGTAGCGCAGCGTAGCGCTAAACCGCTACAATACCGCTCCCACACACAGACACACACACACAGACACACGCACACACACAAACACACACACAGACACACACACAAAGACACACACAGACACATACACACGCACACACAACAACAACCGCCATTCGCCACTAAGTGGCGGTGACGTCACCACGACGCTTGTGCCAGGACATGTGCACCTTGAGGCCACGTGAAGTGTCGAACGCCCGCTGGCAGGAGGTCACGGGGCAGACCCAGGTACCACGGGTCGACTGACTGAGATGACTGGCTGATGCACCACCTGTGCCCCCTACTGTGCCAACCTGCTGTGCTTTAGCCACCCGGCGCTTCGCTCGTTGTTGTGAGCGTCGCTCCTCCGCCCTCCGTTGTTGTTGGAGGGCGACTACCTCCAACTGCCCAGTAGCATACTTCACGAGCCTCCTCCACAGAGGCCGATCTTGACACCGCTGGTACCAGTCATCAACAAGTCCACTCAGCTCCACGTCCTCCTGTACCACATCACTCCATAGCTTCTCTAGCCCGTGCCGCGCCCGCTTAGCCCCCTCGATCCGGCCGAACAAAAGCTGTTTCGACATGCGGTGGCTGGGCATGCGGGCTACATGATCCAGCCATCGCAGCCTTGCCCGCCGGAGGAGCTCGCCGATGGGACCTTGCCCAGATCTTTCAACAATTTGTGAGCTCCTGACACAATCCAGTCTGGTTAAACCCAGGATGGATCGTAGGCAGGCCAGCCTAAATGTTTCTAACCGGCGAAGATGTTCCATTAGGGGGGTCCACGTTTCGCAAGCGTAGAGAGGGGAGGGAATGACCGTGGCCGAGAAGACCTGAAGCTTAGTGCGGAGCGACAGACCAGGTAGCTTCCACACAGCGTTACGCAACCGATGAAAATATATTGCTGCTCGTCTGATTCGGAGTGAGACCATCTGCTGTTAAACTGGAGCCGGTCATAAGCACACTGCCCAGGTATGGGAAACTCTCCACTCTCTCCACAACTGTCCCATCACCGATTGGGAGTTGTGGGGGTGCAGTGTTCGATGGTACAAAATACCCAGGCAGGTGCTTAGTTTTGGGTGGGCTGATGGTAAGGCCCCATCTCTTAGTGGTACACTCCAGTCTCAGCAGCAGCGTCTCCAACTCCTCCTCTGAATGAGCAGCTATTACCAAATCATCAGCATACATAACGTGGTTGAGCAATAGGGAGCCATCCCTTGACCGCACCCGGGCATCGATCAGCCTCCCCTTATATCTATATCTGTACCAAACGGTACAGCTATTGAAGGCTTCACGAACTACGTGGTAAAAATAGATGTTAAATAATGTGGGAGCCAGAGGACATCCCTGTCGCACCCCAAGGTGTACAGAGAATGGCTCTAACTCCCAGTCACGTAGTTTTACCCGGGCCCGCTCACCATCATGAAGGTCCTTAATGATCGTGAGCAGGGAGTCAGGGACTCTAAAAGCACGAAGAACAACCCAGAGCCCAGGCCTACTGATGGTATCATAGGCCTTGACCAGGTCAATAAAGCAGAGATGTAGGTCTTGTTGGAATTCCCTACACCTCTGCTGTAGCAGACAGACAGAAAATGTGGCATCTGTGCAGGACCGCCCTTTCCTGATACCGCATTGGGGATCCGCAAGCCTCTCCTCAGCGTGCCTGGCAAGGCGATGTTGAATAATCCTTACCAGGACCTTTCCCGGCTCACTGAGGAGTGAGATGCCCCTATAGTTGTTACAGTCTGTGCGGTCCCCCTTCTTAAAGAGGGGACCACCAGGGCATCCTTCCAATCCTGCGGAACCCGTCCAGTGATCCAGACTGTTGTTTTGATGTCATATATGGCAGTCTGTGCACAACGCCACCCTCCCTCAGCATTTCGCTTGGTAGATCATCTCTGCCCGGTGCCTTTTCTGGTCTCAGACTCGGGATCGCCTTCAGTACTTCCTCAACAGATGGCACCTCAGCCAGCCACTCACAGGGGGTGACTTCTTCCAATATTTGAGGCACCGCAGCCTCAGCAGGGTCATCCTCACTTTGTGCCACGATGTTTTCCTGTCTGAGGAGTTTCCCCTCCCCCAGGACCTCACAGAAATGCTCAGCAAATCTGCAACCTGTTCCTGGGGGTCGGAGATTGGAACAACGTTTTTTCCCCTAATGATGGTAATAGGTGTGGCGCTGCAGGTTACTTTTTTGATGGAGTTAAATAGAGATTTGTGATCGCGGGCCACTGAGACAGACTCCATCTCCTCAGACAGACAGAGAGACAGAGAGAGACAGAGAGACAGAGTGAGACAGACAGACAGAGAGAGACAGAGACAGAGAGATACAGACAGAGAGAGACAGAGACAGAGAGAGACAGACAGAGACCGAGAAAGACAGAGAGAGACAGAGAGAGACAGAGAGACAAAAACAGACACAGAGAGAGACAGAGACAGACAGAGACAGAGAGAGACAGAGAGACAAACAGAGACAGAGAGAGAGAGTGACAGAGAGACAGAAACAGACACAGAGACAGACAGAGAGAGAGACAGAGAGAGAGAGAGAGACAGAGAGAGAGAGACAGAGCGAGAGAGACAGACAGACACAGATAGAGACAGAGACAGAGTGAGACAGACACATA